>NC_060121.1:423041794-423344824 GCF_021461395.2 Schistocerca americana | reverse complement strand
GAGCATCGAAGTTAGGGAGTGAAGTTAACTCTGCAGGAAACGGCAGAAGAAACAAAATTCCGGGACAGACAAAATGAAAAATGTGTTACAATAGTAACAGCCAATCTGTAAGTAAACTAAATAAAGTAATTAGTCACTAAAAGAAGACATCACTTCAACATCCCCAGCTTTGACAATAGATTCAATTCGGTGGGGGAAGACAGTCCCTTCAAGTAAGTCATATCCATCTGAAGCGACTTCCTTATCATGCAGTGTGTTTTAAAAAGAACTCCATAGTTTTAACGTGTCCTAGATTCTGTACAAAGTGACATAAACTATTCGATTTTGTGGTGTCTGATTCATCAACTCTCCAAGTTTGACTCCCCTGCAGTTGGCAGGTCTGCTTCACCTTGAGACAGCACCAGTGCTGTTTTTTTTTCCTCTCTTCCCTCAGTTCAGTTTAGCTGTGCGTGCAGTGCAGTGCAGAGCAACTCAGCAACAATGTGTACTCCACAACAGTATGTGCAGTGTGTTATTTGGCTTGTAAAAACTTAGTCGGTTATAACAGTGCAACGTAATTTTAGATGTCAGTATGGTGGTGAACCATCTACAGCAAAAACTATCCGTCATTGATTAAAGTCTTTCAAGGAAACCGGTAGTGTTTTAAAAGCAAAATCACCAACTAGACCGAGAACTTCTGAAGATTTTGTTGAACAGATCCATGTTTCGTGTGTTCAGAGCCTGACGAAGTCATTGGGCAGAAATAGTCTATAATAAGGAGTGGCTAAAGGTACTATGAATGATGTTGTGCATAAAAGACTTAAGTAAATAGCAACTGTTACACGAAATAAAACCTGCTGATAAAATAGAAAGGTATAAGTTTGCTGTTGACTTTCTACAGAGAACTGATGATGATGTCAATATTTTGAAAAAGATTCTCTTTTCTGATGAGGCTACGTTTCATGTCAATGGAACAGTTAATCGTCGTAAGTGTAGAATTTTGGGGGCAGAGCATCCACATGAAGTTACTCAGCATCAACGTGACTCTCCCAAAGTTAATGTGTGGTGCGGTTTGATGGAAGATCGTGTGATTGGTTCTTTCATTTTTGTGGAGTAAACAGTAAACGGGGATGTTTACTGTGACGTGTTGACAGAGTACGTCTTTCTCCAAATGGGCAATATTGAGACGGAAAAGGGGCTTGTGTTTTTCCGACAAGGTGGTGCTCCACCTCATTACAGTAATCATGTGCGTGCGGCTCTTGACACTCGCTTTTCAGAAAGGTGGATAGGCAGGGCTGACCAAATACCTTGACCACCACGGAGCCCAGGCTTAACCTCACTGGACTTTTTCTTTTGGAGCCACATAAAAAATGTTGTGCACAGTGAAAAGATCAGAAACATCAACCATTCATGAAAAAGAATCGTTGCGGCAGTTGGGACAGCTGCACCTGAAATGTTGGTGAATATGAAGCGAGAAGTGGAATATCGTCTCGACATGTGCTGGACAAGAAATGGATCCCACGTTGAAGTCTACTAACATTAAACAAAATTTGAAGGAATTCTCTTTTATACGTACTCATTGGTGTAATTTTTCATTAATTTCGCCATTAAATTTATGCTTAAAACTAGGGAGTTCTTTTTCAAACAACCTGTACTTTGTGGGGATGTTGACTGCTACGGTTCACCAGCTGTTCTAAACAGTCTCACAAATTTTTATAGTCCATGGAGTAATGGCCTTTTGAGAGCTTCCCGACTCCGGATGTCAATTGTATGCAGTTCCATTACCAATGTTCGCCTGAAAAGTGACTTGAGATGGACGTGCAGTCACCGACAACAAGCTGCCACTTAAGGAGCGCAGATGAGGATTCCAGAGGTGCCTCAGCTGTAAGAATTCTTCTTTTTTTTCCTGAGCTTCCTACTTATTTTGTTCCTAAGTGACTTGTACTTCTGCATTCCTAAATTTCGTTGTGAATTTTTTACGTCCTTTTTTTCATCCCTGAAGTATTTCTTATGTTTTCCATTGTTTCTTCGCAGGTACCTTCCTTTTATCTATATTTTTCTTTCCGACTTCTGTGGTTGTCCATATTAGAGACATCCATTCATCTTCAACTGAACTCTATACAGAGCTATTCATTACTGCAGTGTCTTTAGCCTGAAAGAACTTCAAGCGTATCTCTTCATTCCTTAGTACTTCCGCATTCCACTTTTTCACGAATTTCCTGATTAGTCTCGTAAACTTCAGTCTGCTCTTCATCATTGCTAATTTTTTTTAAACCTTGTGGGACTTAACTGCTAAGGTCATCAGTCCCTAAGCTCACACGCTACTTAGCCTAAATTATCCTAAGGACAAACACCCACACCCACGCCCGAGGAAAGACTATAACATCCGCCGGGACCAGCCGCACGGTCTATGATTGCAGCGCCTTAGACCGCTCGGCTAATCGCGCGCGGCATCATTGCTAATTTATGATATGAATCTTTATTTGTATTCTTGGGTATGCCTTTGAATTCAATATCAGATTTCGGGATCTCTGCCTGATCGTGATGTAGTCTAAGTGGAACCTTCCCGTATCTCCTGGCTTTCCCAGGTATACCTCGTCGTCCTGTGATCTTGAACATAGTTACCGCTATTACTTGCTGAAATTTATTGCAGAACTCAAATAGTCTTTCTCCTCTCTCATTCAGACTACCAAGCCTATGTTTTCTCGTAACCGTATCGTCTACTTCTTCCCCTGCAACCGCATTACAGTCTCCCATGACTATTGGATTTACATCTCTCTTTACGTACTGAATTAACCGTTAAATATTCTCATATATTTTCTTTGTCTCTTCATTTTCGGCTTGTGACGTCGGCATGTGTACCTGAACTACTGTTTTCGATGTTTATTTGCTGTCGATTCTGATGTTAACAAGTATATCACTGAACTGTTCACAGAAATCCATCTCTGCTTTACCTTCTTATTCATAACGAATCCTTCTCCCGTTAGACCAATACTCATCTGACCAGAAATCCGTATACGCTTTCCATTTCACTTCACTGACCCCCATTATATCAGAACGTGGAAACTTCTGACATTCCGCGCCCCGACTCGTACAACGTTACTCTTTCGCTAATTATCCAATCTTTTTCTCATGGTCACCTCCCCCTAGGCAGTCCCCTCCTGGAGATCCGAATGAAGAGATCTTCGTGACACTTCTCCAATTATATAGGCCATATGCCCAGTGGATACACATTATGCGCCTTTAATGCAGTGATTTTCAGTGCCTTCTGCAGCCTCATGCCGTTTATGTTTGGTGATATTCCGCCTTTCAGGGGTAGTTTCCCACCCAAAGGGAAGAGAATGCTCTGAACCTCTTTTCGCTCCTGCGTCCGCTTTGAGAAGGCCTTTAGCAGAACGAGAGTGACTTCTTATGTCGGAAGTCTTCGGCCGCCATTGCTGATGATTTTTATTTAAATTTTAAGCAGTGACGTGGTTCGAACCCGGGACCCAGGACGTTTCGACTACTAGTCAAAGACGCTAACCCTTGACCACGCGTGCACTTGTTATATTACGAAATTTCGGAACTTAATGCTTCGATATTTTAGGTGTTACGGCTCTCCCCTTTTACGAAGACGGTTTTCAGATTAAAAAAAAAAAAAAAAAAAAAAAAAAATACAAGCCACCAAACCAACATGGAGAAACATGTACATAGCTTTAATTCTGTCAGTTCTTCTAGACTGAAAAATGATCCTACCTACAGAGCGTTTTCTTTCGAATAGGAAGTGTCTCGATTCTTTTTCTGCGCCATTACATGCAATGAACTATATTGTAGTACCTGAAGACTCAAACAGTTAAAACTACAGCGTTATTGATATTCATGATGTTTAGGAGAAGTCAGAATAAGTAAGTGGACTAGTCATGAATTTGGTACCTCAGAGATCGCTCAGTCACATTGGTGCCCGTCGAAGAGTGTGGGATACAGATATCGGTTTAGTGCCATCCGATGTACGAAAATACACATTCCTGGAAATTCATTAATTTTATTTCCATTGCAGCTAATGTGACGAACGCTACTTTACACTTTCTCGTTCTCCGTATTTAAAACTATAAACTGAGATCACAATTCTTCTGTACTATTCATGCGTGACGTCAAGTACAAACCCATTGAAAACTATGTACAGGTGGTTAGATGCATGCACCTGATCTCTTGTCGAATGGTATAGAAATATTTTTCTCGCGGGATTATGCAGTTATAGTTGTTTGGTGTGCACCTGTAACAAAGAGAATTCGATTTACTTATTTGGGTGCCAAAAACTGCTCTAAGATGTTATCGCAATGGCCTACCTCCCAGGAGCACCCGACGATCTCTTGTGTGACGTGAGGCTCTGTGCAGGATAGAACTTACACTGCGGAAGTCGGTTTATGCCAGAAATATGTACGAGACACTGGTAACTGATCATCAAACGGATTTAATCAGGAGGTTTTTGGTCTAAAAGTACTGACCATCCCTCTGCTTTATTTTTCGTTACCTTTTCGGAACCTTACACGAGATCGATACATAGCTCAATTTTTGCGACGAACGCTCACCAATTAATTATATTTGAAGTCTCGAGGTTTTATGTTAGTCAAAATATAATTTTCTTTACAGAATTAGCAAATCCCTTTGGTATTACCATTATCTATGATTAGAATAGCCCTCCTAACAGGTTTCAGCCAAATTAAATTGCTGACGTCTGTGTGTCTTATGAGGTGTTATCTCTGAGATTGATCAGTTCCATAGACCGACGTTTGGTCTCCAAGAAACATTTATTTTAGAGTGACAGAACGGTCTGTAGGTTGAAAAATGTGAAGGAGAGCTTCCGAAATAATTACTTCGTGGAGAGAAACGACGTTGGCGGATCTTTACAGGCTTTATTTACAGGTATGCTTGTTGTCAGAAGCCAGGATATAAAAGGGAAACATAGTTGAGGAAGAAGTAAGACAGAGTTCTAACTTGTTCAAAATAACTGACGTTTGCCGAATAAGATGCAATATAAAATATAGAATGACCATAGTAAGACAAGTGTTTTTTAGATAGAGAAACCTGTTAATAAAAATTTGAGTGTTAGGGTGACTTTTCTGAGTATGTTTGGAGTATACCCTCGCACAGTGTGTGTGTGTGTGTGTTTGTGTGTGTGTGTATGTTTGACCGGGTGGGGGGGGGGGGGCGGGGGGAGTTGTAGAGGGAAACCAAGGTTTGATTGTAATAAGCAACATCAAATGGTTGTAAGGTGCTGTAAGTATGCAGATATGAAGAGGCTTGAACAAGTCGTCAGCCTGAACAAGTCAGCAACAAATCAGTATCCATGGTTCAAAATGGCTATGGGACTCAACTGCTGTGGTCATCAGTCCCCTAGAACTTAGAACTACTTAAACCTAACTAACCTAAGGACATCACACACAGCCATGCCCGAGGCAGGATTCGAACCTGCGACCGTAGCAGTCGCACGGTTCCGGACTGCGCGCCTAGAACCACGAGACCACCGCGGCCGGCAGTATCCATGCCAGTGTTGACTAAGCACGGCAAACAAGCAAAACCAAATCTCTCATAAACTTGGCTGCAGTGTTGAACTGGAATTACTAAAATGGAAATATTGTACCTATTCAAGATAATCCCCCGCAAGGTAACTTGGGTTTCCTTGCTGGGTATTTGTCCTTCGCTTCAACTCGCAATATTGAAGCATAATCTCTGCACATCGTAGATCTAATTATTGTTCGTTATTGTATGACGACAGGTAGCCCCCTTCCAAAGTGGCTGGTTAATGTCTGGTAACGCCAGGAAGCCTGACGGTTTCATGATTGCGTGCGGGAGCACCACGTCAATAATAGAGACTAGTAAATCCCAGAAGCCATCAAATTCCACACTATGCCCATCTTAAATTTCACGAATTAACTGGCTAGTTTGTAAATCAACCTTAACTGAGTCAGGTACTCAGTTTTTCTGAATCTGTTCAGTTCTTTCAGAAAACGTCCCGTGCATGCGAGTACGCGTTTTGCAAAACCTCTCTATTTGACAATTATTCCCTGTAGATGGTGGTGGGTGTAGATCCCGCGAACCTGTAAGTTGTTATTTGAATTAGGGCGCACGAGAAACCTGGAAGAGAAATGTGAGCCACTTACAGGTTGTCCGAAAATTCCCGTTAGTAACTTGGATCTATAAGAGGTGAGTTTTGAATAGAAACTCACGCCCGGAAACGTGTAGTGTGGTAGTAACAGTGTAGTAGTGGTGCGGGGTGGTTACGGCTTATCGGTTGATGTCATCTGACGTCTATCCTACCTCTCTGACCTGGTTCGAGCTTCATTCATGCGTCTGTCAGTGTCACAGCAACATGGCTGAGCACACACCGACGTGAGCCTTCTGAATGGCGAAGCTCACTGTGAAGGAAGAGTTGCTCGTCGCCTTTATCAAGATCGTTCTCCACAACATCTAACTCAGTCACATACCCTTTTCGCCACAATTACGCAAGACTTCGAGAAAGGGTACCTTCACATGTCAGCAGGCCTGACCGTAGTGTTCCTGAAGAGAATCCGTAAACAAGTACACGAGCAATTTCTTTGGCTGTTAATGAATGGAACTGGGAAACAAGTGATGCACTGGCTCACGAATAATCAGTTACCTGTAAAAGTGGTCACTTGTAAAAGTGGTCACGTTATCAACATGGTTTGAAAAGGCTGTAGCTCGGAAATTGACGTTTCTGGATATGGGTTTCAATTCAAAACATTATCTAGTCACTCCCCCACCCCTACAGACTCTAGAAGTTTGTAACGGGAATTTCCGAACACCCTATATAGCGAGATTCGACTTTCGATCTGGTCCAGCATTTTAACATTTCTCAAATAGGCAGACGTATGTGTGAATTTCAGTACAGCAAAGCTGTCCTTTGCCAAGAATAGTACATTTACGGGCCGCGTCTGCAGTGGATTGCTCCATAGAAGAACACTGACAAACAACAGCCGTTGGCTCATGAATGGACTACGATAGCGGAAGGGCGTTGCACATATCTAATGAGAGTGTATTATGATTATAGTATAATTTTATTTTTTTACACTGTTAACGTTGAAGAAGGAAATTCGTATCCGATTTCGAGAAGGAACGGCGCAACTGTAAAAAAGCAGGGAAACACCTGCTGTGACGGGGACGGGGCAGCGGCGTGAGCGCGATTTATGACTTCTGCGTACTGAGCACACGAGTTATAAATATCTTGTTTAGCGGGCCCAGCAGCGCCACTGATCGCCGCATACCACCGCGCAAGCGCAAACATCATTTGAGAGTGTGACGTCACCCTCAGGCCCGCCGCGGCTTCTCAGCGATCGTGCTCGGTGCGTGTTTGCGAATTCGTGCACTGGCTGATGTTAGGAAGGCGGCAAGCTAGCTGACTAGTACTGCCCACGGTGGCACAGGTTACGAACTTACCCTCACCGTAGTTATAAGTTCTCAAAGACCATCTTACTATCTCTCCGTTCACTTGTTATTATTCTTCTCTTTGTCGATAAGGGCTATTCTTGTTCAAAATGTTCAAATGTGTGTGAAATCTTATGGGACTCAACTGCTAAGGTTATCAGTCCCTGAGCTTACACACTACTTAACCTAAATGATCCTAAGGACAAACACACAAACCCATGCCCGAGGGAGGACTCGAACTTCTGCCGGGACCAGTCGCAGAGTATTCTTGTCTGAGAAATGGAGGATCTATTTCGACCCGCAGTCAACACATGATCCTGGTTGGAGGACGGGTACATGGGCGCTTCGAGATCTCGAATAATGTTCACACGGCCTCGTGTGGGCGGTTAAGGACAGCTGATACAAATGTAACGGTTTCGGTAACGATTACGAAAGCTGACGCTAGTAGAGGGCTGTACTTGGTTGGTTAGTTGTTCTAGTCGAGTGTCACTGAAGTTCCATGTATCTCTCATAAGCTGTTTAGGAGGAATAGGTACTCAGATCGTGAAACTGAGTATGCGTTTCAGTGACTAACTAAGAACACTTGAGAAAGAAATTAGAATTGTATATTAATACCTTCAGCTGCTGACGGGCGTTGATATATATCAACGGGGACAGGTGAAAATGTGTGCCCCGAACGGGACTCGAACCCGGGATCTCCTGCTAACATGGCAGACGCTCTATCCATCTGAGCCACCGAGGGCACAGAGGATAGTGCGACTGCAGGGACTATCTCGTGCACGCCTCCCGCGAGACCCACCTTCTCACCTTGTATGTCCACACGCTACATTCGTAATCTCCCTACCCAACACACTCGTTACTCGTGGAAGACATTCTTACCAAGCCCCGTAAGAGTTCGGGTAATATGTGTGCATCCGCACAGAAGAAGAAGGTCATGGCCGGTACTGCCAGAACTATATACTTTTATGGATATGGTGTATGTTCTTTCGGACATGTCCGAAAGAACAGACAGCATATCCATATAAGTATATACTTAAGAAAGAGGTTGAGGCAAACTTGTACAGGCTGAAAATAATCAGCCAACTAGTTGCAATCAAAGATTTATTGGAACCTTTGACCTAAGTTTTGACAATTTTAACATGGTGTTCTTCAGAAGATGTAATGAAGCTTATGATATCACATGCCGATAGAGTACATCGAATAAAGCTAAACACCGGCCGTTGTGGCCGAGCGGTTCTAGGCGTTTCAGTCTGGAACCACGCGACCGTTACGGTCGCAGGTTCGAAGCATGCCTCGGGCATGGATGTGTGTGATGTCCTTACGTTAGTTAGGTTTAAGTAGTTCTAAGTTCTAGGGGACTGATGATCTCAGATGTTAAGTCCGATAGCGCTCAGAGCCATTTGCACCAATAAAGCCAAACGACCCCTGTCACATGAGAAATTCATCTTAAGAACACAAATAATCACAAGCATTTTTTAATAATAAGTCTGGGTCACAACTTCGAACCAAGCCACTGGTTCAGTCTTGAGTGCAAATCGTGAGCAATGGTGGCTGAAAGACATCCGGTATAAAGACTCGCTCCCGTTCTGCCAACAACTCTGTCGAAGAAGGCGGAGGAGCGGACAGAGCTTCAGGGGAAACTCTTGTACCTGGGGGTGGAAAACTGCTCCTAAAAGTTGCAATGACGATACAGAAGGCAACGGAAATCATTGCATTAAAAACACTTGACATGTGACCTGTACATCTACTTCTACATCTACATCTACATCCATACTCCGCAAGCCACCTGACGGTGCGTGGCGGAGGGTACCTTGAGTACCTCTATCGGTTCTCGTATTGTTCGTGGAAAGGAGTGTCGGTATGCCTTTGTGTGGGCTCTAATTTCTCTGATTTTATCCTCATGGTCTCTTCGCGAGATATACGTAGGAGGGAGCAATATACTGCTTGACTCCTCGGTGAACGTATGTTCTCGAAACTTCAACAAAAGCCCGTACCTAGCTACTGAGCGTCTCTCCTGCAGAGTCTTCCACTGGAGTTTATCTATCATCTCCGTAATGCTTTCGCGATTACTAAATGATCCTGTAACGAAGCGCGCTGCTCTCCGTTGGATCATCTCTATCTCTTCTATCAACCCTATCCGGCACGGATCCCACACTGCTGAGCAGTACTCAAGCAGTGGGCGAACAAGCGTACTGTAACCTACTTCCTTTGTTTTCAGATTGCGCTTCCTTAGGATTCTTCCAATGAATCTCAGTTTAGCATCTGCTTTACCGACGATCAACTTTATATGGTCATTCCATTTTAAATCACTCCTAATGATTACTCCCAGATAATTTATGGAATTAACTGCTTCCAGTTGCTGACCTGCTATATTGTAGCTAAATGATAAGGGATCTTTCTTTCTATGTATTCTCAGCACATTACACTTGTATACATTGAGATTCAATTGCCATTCCCTGCACCAGGCGTCAATTCTCTGCAGATCCTCCTGCATTTCAGTACAATTTTCCATTGTTACAACCTCTCGATATACCACAGAATCATCCGCAAAAAGCCTCAGAAAACTTCCGATGTCATCCACAAAGTCATTTATGTATAATGTGAATAGCAACGGTCCTACGACACTCCCCTGCGGCACACCTGAAAACACTCTTACTTCGGAAGACTTCTCTCCATTGAGAATGACATGCTACGTTCTGTTATCTAGGAACTTTCCAATTCAATCACACAATTGGTCTGATAGTCCACATGCTCTTACTTTGTTCATTAAACGACTGTGGGGAACTGTATCAAACGCCTTGCGGAAGTCAAGAAACACGGGATCTACCCGGGAACCCGTGTCTATGGCCCTCTGATTCTCGTGGACGAATAGCGCGAGCTGGGTTTCACACGATCGTCTTTTTCGAAACCCATGCTGATTCCTACAGAGTAGATTTATAGTCTCCAGAAAAGTCATTATACTCGAACATAACACGTGTTCCAAAATTCTACAACTGATGGACGTTAGAGATATAGGTCTATAGTTCTGCACATCTGTTCGACGTCCCTTCTTGAAAACGGGGATACCTGTGCCCTTTTCCAATCCTTTGGAACGCTACGCTCTTCTAGAGACCTACGGTACACTGCTGCAAGAAGTGGGGCAAGTTCCACCGAGTACTCTGTGTAAAATCGAACTGGTATCCCATCAGGTCCAGCGGTCTTTCCTCTTTTGAGCGATTTTAATTGTTTCTCTATCCCTCTGTCGTCTATTCCGATATCTACCATTTTGTCATCTGTGCGACAATCTAGAGAAGGAACTACAGTGCAGTCTTCCTCTGTGAAACAGCTTTGGAAAAAGACATTTAATATTTCGGCCATCAGTCTGTCATCCTCTGTTTCAGTACCATTTTGGCCACAGAGTGTCTGGACATTTAGTTTTGATCCACCTACCGCTTTGACATAAATTTATTAGGATTTTCTGCCAAGTCAGTACATAGAACTTTAATTTAGAATTCATTGAACGCCTCCCGCATAGCCCTCCTCACACTACATTTCGCTTCGCGTAATGTATGTTTGTCTGCAAGACTTTGGCTATGTTTATGTTTGCTGTGAAGTTCCCTTCGCTTCCGCAGCAGTTTTCTAACTCGGTTGTTGTACCACGGTGGCTCTTTTCCATCTCTTAAAATCTTGCTTGGCACATTCTCATCTGACACATATTGTACGGTGATTTTGAACTTTGTTCACTGATCCTTAACACTATCTGTACTTGAGACAAAACTTTTGTGTTGAGCCATTGAGTAATTGAAAAAGTGTCATGATCTCTCCATTGGCAAGGTATTCCAGTTTAGTCCCTCATTAGGATCTCCGAGAGGGGACTGCCAACTGTGAGGTCACCATGAGAAAAAGGTGGATTTACCAACGACGGAATAACATTCTACGAGTCGGATCATGCAATGTCAGAGGTTAGAACGTAGTGGGAAAGCTTGAATATCTGAAAAGGGAGACGCGAAGGCTTAATCTATGGGAATCAGTGAAGTGAAATGGAAAGTAGACAAGGATTTCGGTCAGCCAGATAAAGGGGAACATCAGAAAATGATACACTGGTGTCCAAAATTAAATCAACAAACCGCTATTTCCCCGTTCTGTGTCTAATTCGCGATATAATCATATAAACTGTCAGCAGAAGTCCGTACAGTCGTATTCTGCACGAAAGGTGGCATTCCAACGATGACGTCAGGGCACCTATCAAACGGGGTAGTGTTTCTCGGGTAACCCCTCATCCACAAGTACTGTGTACGCAGTCACAGACGGTGCAGTATGGCACTTAGTAGATGGTTACCAGATTCTCTGCGGTGGAGGGCCATAGGAAGAATGGAAGCAGGACATTCGCAAACTGATGTGATCCGATGGCTTAATATAAATAGTTCTGTTGTTTTTCGGATGTGGCGACAGTCTATAGAGACCGGAATTGTATCCCGAAGACCAGAGGAGAGACGAGCGTTTGTGACATCAGAAAGAGAGGACCGTGATTTGGCTGTAAGGGCATGACGGTGCCGCTTTAGTACTGCACGGCAACTGGGATCTGACCCCGCAGCGTCCACTGGACGTGTTTATCGACACAAACTGTGTACAAAAGCCTTCGGCAGAGTGGCATTTACTGTCGGAGACTTGCTGTATGTGTACCTCTGACGCGTCTTCACGGAAGAGGTCTAGAGTGGAGTCGTCAGCATGACACCTGGACGAGCGAACGCTGGGCCAATGTTCTTTTCCCAGATGAGTCCCGGTTTGGTCTGGAGAGTGATTCTCACCAGATTCGCATCTGAAGGGAGCCTGGAACTCGATTTCGGAAATCCAACACTGTGGAAAGAGACCGATATCGAGGAGGGTCCCTAGTGGTGTGGACGAGGATTATTTTAATCACAGGAACACCTCTTCACGAAATTGTACTGATAAATCGGCCCGGTTTAACTGCTGTCAGGTAACGTGGCGAGACTCTTGGGACTCATTTGCGGTTGTTGTGGGCCCAGAGTTCGTATTGATCGACGATAATGCTTGACGTCATAGAACATGGGTGGTTGATGATTTCTTGGAAACGGAAGATATTGGACCCATGGCGTGGCCTGCTCGTTCTCCCGATTTGAATCCCATAGATCACATCTAGGATGCACGGGGAGACGGGCTGCATCATATCAGCTTCCACCGCCCACTCTTAAAGACTTGTGAGCAGCTCTGAGGGAGGAACGGGCGTTATTGCCTCAACATGAGAACGATGACATCATTCATAGCATGCCCCGTCGTTATCAGGCCTATATTGCTGCCAGAAGTGGCCACACCTCATACCGAGCTCATTAACCAGTTTTCAGATTGTTTGTGCAAATCCGTTAAGTTGTAGAAAACGGACATTTTTGTATGCCGTTATGCATGTTGCACTTGTTTACGTGCTGTATTCTTTACACTGTCTCTACTTTACTATCACCCGTGCATCCTGCTTTGTGGTATAATAAACGCAACATTGCAAAATTTCCGTTTGTCGCCTCAATTTTGGGCAGCAGTGTATGGAGAGAGTATGACGCGTTATGAACAGGAAGGCAGGCCAGAGAGTGAGTTACTGTGAGCAGCCTAATGATACGATTGTTCTATCAGAATCGACAACAAATCAACGCTGACAACAATACTTCACGTATACATCCCGACGTCGCGAACAGAAGATGAAGAGATAAGGAAAAGTATATGAGGTTATTCAATGAGTAACTCAGAATGTAAAGGGATATGAAATCTAACGTTCATGGGGGATTGGAACGCGGTTTCAAGGGAAGGAACAAAGAAGGCGTTACGGGAGAATATGGGCTTGGCTGGGGGAATGAGAGTGGAGAAAGACTAACTGAGTTCTGCATAAATTTCAGACGATAATAGTGAATATCCTTTTCAAGAATCACAAGAGGAGAAGGTATAACTGAAAAGGGCTGGGAGACAATGGAGGATTCCAGCTGGATTACATCGAGGTCAGACAGAGATTCCGAGGGCAGGTATTGGATTGTAAGGTGTATTCAGAAGCAGATACAGAGTCAGATCACGATTTAGTAATGATCAAGAGAAAAATGAAGTTTAATAGAATTGTCTGGGAGAATTATTGTGGTATGAAATGGGGTACTGAAGTACTGAGGAATTATTAGAAGTGTTTTATGTTCGCTAAGGATGGATACTGAACTAGTGAGGGATGAAACTTCCTGGTAGATTAAAATTGTGTGCCGGACCGAGACTCGAACTCGGGACCTTTGCCTTTCGCGGGCAAGTGCTCTACCAACTGAGCTACCCGAGCACGACTCACGCCCCGTCCTCACAGCTTTACTTCTGCCAATACCTCGTCTCCTACCTTCCAAACTTTACAGAAGCTTTCCTGAGAACCTCGCAGAACTAGCACTCCTGAAAGAAAGGATATTGCCGAGACATGGCTTAGCCATAGCCTGGGGGATGTTTCCAGAATGAGATTTTCACTCTGCAGCGGAGTGTGCGCTGATATGAAACTTCCTGGGAGAGTAAAACAATGTGTGCCGGACCGAGACTCGAACTCGGGTCCCGAGTTCGAGTCTCGGTCCGGCACACAGTTTTAATCTGCCAGGAAGTTTCATATCAGCTCACACTCCGCTGCAGAGTGAAAATCTCATTCTAGTGAGGGATGTTGATATGCGTTTGAAGGCCGTTCAGTTTAAGACATTTACATCTACATCTACGTGATTACTCTGCTATTTACAATAAAGTACCTGCCAGAGGGTTCAATAAACCACCCTCATGCTGTCTCTCTACCGTTCCACACTCGAACGGCACGCGGAAAAAACGAGTACTTAAACTTTTCTGTGCGAGCCCTGATTTCTCTTATTTTATTGTGATGATCATTTCTCCCTATGTAGGTGGGTGCCAACAGAATGTTTTCGCAGTCGGAGGAAAAAAATGGTAATTGAAATTTCATGAGAAGATACCGTCGCAACGAAAAACGCCTTTGTTTTAATGATTGCCACTCCAATTCACGTATCATGTCTGTGACACTATCTCCCCTATTTCGCGATAATACAAACCGAGCTGCCCTTCTTTGCACTTTTTCGATGTCATCCGTCAGTCTCACCTGATGCGGATCCCACACCGCACAGCAGTACTCCAGAATAGGGCGGACTAGCGTAGTGTAAGCAGTCTCTTTGGTAGACCTGTTGCACCTTGTAAGTGTTCTGCCAATGAATCGCAGTGTTTCGTTTTCCCTACCCACAATGTTATCTATGTGATAGTTTCAATTTAGATGTTTTTGTAATTGTAATCCCTAAGTATTTAGTTGAATTCACAGCCCTCAGATTTGTGTGACTTATCGCGTAATCGAAATTTAGCTGATTTTTTTTAGTACTCATATGAGTAACTTCATTTTTTCTTTATTCAGGGTCAATTGCCGCTTTTCGCACCATCCAGATATCTTATCTAAATTATTTTGCAAGTCGTTTTTATCATCTGATGACTTTACAAGGCGGTAAATGACAGTGTCATCTGCAAACAATCTAAGACGGCTACTCAGATTGTCTCCTATGTCGTTAATATAGATCAGGAACAATAGAGGGCCTATAACACTTCCTCGGGGAACGCTGGATATTACTTCTGTTTTACTCGATGGCTTTCCGTCTATTACTACGAAATGAGACCTTTCTGACAGGAAATCACGAATCCAGTGGCACAAATTAGTCGATACTCCGTAGGCACACAGTTTGGTTAGAAGTCGGTTGTGAGGAGCGGTGTCGAAAGCCTTCTGGATATCTAAAAATATGGAATCAATTTGACATCCCCTGTCGATATCACCTATTACTTCATGAGTATAAAGAGGTAGTTGTGTTTCACAAGAACGAGGTACTTCATAATGTTCGAATACAGTATATGTTCTAAAACCCTACTGCATATCGACGTTAGTGATATAGGCCTGTAATTCAGCGGATTACTCCTACTTCCCTTTTTGGGCATTGGTGTGACTTGAGCAATTTTCCAGTCTTTAGGTACGGATCTTTCTGTGAGCGAGTGGTTGTATATAACTGCTAAATATGGAGCTATTTTATCAGCATACTCTGAGAGGAACCTGATTGGTATACAATCTGGACCGGAGGCCTTCCCTTTATTAAATGATTTAAGCTGCTTTGTTACACTGAGGATATCTACTTCTATATTTCTCATCTTGGCAGTTGTTCTTGATTGAAATTCAGGAATATTTACTTCGTCTTCTTTGGTGAAGATGTTTCGTAAAATCGTGTTTAATAGCTCTGCTTTAGTCGCACTGTCATCAGTGACTTCACCGTTGTTATCGCACAGTGAAGGTATTGATTGATTGCGTCTTGCCACTGGTGTGCTTTATGTATGACCAGAATCTCTTTGGGTTTTCTGCCAGATTTCGAGACAGAATTTCGTAGTGGAAATTATTAAAAGCATCTCGGATTGAAGTACGCGCTATATTTTGAACTCGAAGACGAGTGGGAATCTCTAAAAAGGGTAATAACAGCTGTTGGACAAACGTAGGTACAAGGAAGGGAACTGCGAAGGAACCTTGGGTAATAGAATAAGTAACGAAGGAAGTACAAAAATTCTTAGGGACATCCAGAAATACAGCAATATAAATCACTTAGGGATGAAATAAATAGGAAGTGCAGGGAATCCAAAGCGACGTGGCTGCAGAAAAAAATAAGGAAAATCGGAAAAGAAATGGTCGTCGTAAAGAGTAATTCAACACACTGGAAAATTAAATCAAAGTTCGGTGAAGATAAAAGCAAGGGCATCAGGGAGAATCAATCGAGATTTGTGTTTTGACTGACGGTTTAGTAGGGAGTCCGCAGCATGTTTTCTTGGGCGAAGAAACGTCGAAGTGACGTCACGTGTGCCCCAGGGAACTGTTCCTTATTGTTCATGATGTATTATAATGATTTTGCAGACGATATTAGTATTAAGCTCAGACTTTATTAAGATGGTGCTGTCATCTGCAGTGCAATATAGATGCACAAATATTCAGTCAGGTAAGATCCCAAAGTCTTGAAAAGAGTGGCAGATTGCTTCAAATATTCACAAATGTAAAACTGTGCGCTTCACATAACAGAAAAAAGTAGAACCTTTGGTATAACATCAACGGTTAATTGTAAGTAAAACATATCGTAAACTTCGTAGGTACTGGCAAAATGCAGTCTACAAGAGAGAATGCATCAAAAACCACTCGTGCGAGTCTTCATACAGTATTGGTCAAGTATGTGGGCCCAAACCAAGTAGGACTAAAACGTGATTCTGAGGCTACAGAAAAATGGTCAGCACGAATGGTCTCAGGTTTGTACGATTCATATGAGTATCATCCGCACGATCCTGGAGATAGAAAGAGGAGACAGGTGCGAGCTGGTGAAATTAAAACCAAACGCAGTTTCCGGAGTACCGCAAGGAAGTGTGATAGGTCCGTTGCTGTTTACGATGTATGTAAATCATCCTGGAGAAAGCGTCGGAATCTCTTTAAGAGTAATTACAGGTGATGCGGTTGTCTGTAGGAAAGTAGCAACGCCAGAAGACTGTATCGATTTCCAGAATTATCTGCAGAGGATTGATGTGCAGACTCTGACAGCTGACCTCGAATGTAAATAAACATTACACATACGCACAGGAAAGGAAATCAATTATTGTACAGTATTGATGATAATTTGTTGGATACAGCATCTACCGTAAAATACCTAGGAGTAACTATCCAGAATGACGTTAAGTGGAATGACCACATAAAGCAGATATTAGGAAAAGCAGATGCCAGACTTCTTTAGCAAGAATGTTAAGGAAATATAACATCCACGATGGTAGTGGCATACAAGGCGCTTGTTCGGGCTATTCTTGAGTACTTTTCATCAGTCTGAGATCTTTACCAGGTAGGGTTCACAGAAGAGAAAGAGAGAGAGAGAGAGAGAGAGAGAGAGAGAGAGAGAGAGAGAGAGAGAGAGACAGACAGACAGACAGACAGACAGCGAGAGACAGAAAATCCGAAAAGGAGCAGCGCGTTTCGTCACGGTAGCATTGAGATGGCCCTATATGTTCAACGAACTCCAGTGGCAGTTTTTATAAGAGAGGAATTGTGCATCACGAAGAGGTTACTATTGAAATTTTGAGAGAGCACTTTCGGAGAAGAGTCGGACAACATACGAGGGCTTCTCCAAAGGTGAGGTCCGATCGATCACGAAATGGAAACACGGGTGAAAATCCGATGAAGCTTTGTACAGCTGTATTGGACAGTGTCTCTAGTATGCCCGTCGATCGCGTCTTGTCGCTCTTTTCAGTTCTGAGGGCACAGTGTGCACGTAAAGATGCTCAGAAAATAGTGTCTCTCGCCAAGTACGACTGCCTATGAGAGACTTCGCCTGATTTCATTCAGCCCACGTAGCGTACCTGTCATGCATTATCTTCTTTCTAACAATTCTCCGCCGCACACTGCAGAGGCAATGAAGAGGCTCCCACAGCGTTTTCGATGAGAAGAGTTTGATAAACCACCATACAGCCTGGACTTGGCAACCTCTGATTTTCATCTCTGCTGCTATGAAGGCAACATTTTGGCACAGACAACAAGCTGCAGATCAGCGTAGAGAATTGGCAGAAAACTCAGGCGGCTGCCTTTTATGACGAGCAAAGTTGTTACAACGGTTCGACGGATGTCAAGTCGAAGCGGCGACGTACAGAAGTCGCTGGAAGGTGTAGGTAACGGTTGCAAGTAGAACCATTTTTGATTTTCACTGTGATTTCCATTTCGCGACCGATCGGACCTTACTTTCCGAATGACGCTCGTGTTACTTTCTCCCACATATATCTCGCGAAATGAACACGACGAGAAAAACAGAGGAATTGGAGCTAATACTGTCAAAGACAGCAAAGGACTTGGAAGAGCAGTTGAACAGAAGGGACAGTGTCTTGAAACGAGGATATAAGATGAACATCAACAAAAGCAAAACGAGTGTAATGGAATGTAGTCGAATTAAATCGGGTGATGCTGCGGGAATTAGATTAGGAAATGAGACGCTTAAAATAGTAAATGAGTTTTGCTATTTGGGGAGCAAAATAACTGATGATGGTCGAAGTAGAAAGGATATAAAATGTAGACTAGCAATGGCAAGGAAAGCGTTCTTGAAGAAGAGAAATTTGTTAACATCGAGTACAGATTTAAGTGTCAGGAAGTCGTTTCTGAAAGTATTTGTATGGAGTGTAGCCATGTATGGAAGTGAAACGTGGACGATAAATAGTTTACATAAGAAGAGAATAGAAGCTTTCGAAATGTGATGCTAGAGAAGAATGCTGAAGATTAGATGGGTAGATCACGTAACTAAAGAGTAGGTATTGAATAGAATTGAAGAGAAATTTGTGGCACAACTTGGCTAGAAGAAGGGATCGGTTGGTAGGGCATATTCTGAGGCATCAAGGGAGCACCAATTTAGTATTGGAGAGAAGCGTGGAGGGTAAAAATCTAGAGGGAGACCAAGTGAATACACTAAACAGATTCAGAAGGATGTAGGTTGCAGTTGGTACTGGGAGATGAAGAAGCTTGCACAGGATAGAGTAGCATGGAGAGCTGCATTAAACCAGTGGACTGAAGACCACACACACACAGAGGCTTACCGATATTCATTCTTCCCACACGCTTTTCGCCAGTGGAGCAGCCAAGGAGGGTCTGTTAGTGGTACCAGAAGTACCCTCCAGCATATATCGTTAGGTGGCTTGCGGAGTATATGTAGATGCTGATGTAGTACGGTGGGATTTAAGTAATCATTCTTCCCACGATCTATACACGAATGCAGTGTAAAAGAGCGCTAATTTGTAGTATAATGGGAGTTACTCTCTGCTCTACATATCGCGGTGTTCGGCCGAGTGTAGATGTTGAGCAGAAAGTATTTCTGACATTTCAGTATTTGCACAATGTAGATATCGAGCTAGTTGTAAATACAAGAATAAGTGGGATGTATCTGGGTTAAAACATTCATCCCTACGCTCAAAGAGGCAAGCAGGTAGTAAAAGACAAGATTAGTGTAAGAAGATGAATAAAGAAAGTCAATTAAGAACAATGCGACTCGAGAAAGGCCAACAAGATTTGTCGGCCGGGAGGCACGTCGGCTACTTGGTGGAGCGTCGTGCGGAATACAAACAAGGAGCAAGCAGCAGTGCGTGCGCGGCTGGTGGCGTCGCGTATGGTGTGTGACCCGCGAGCCAAGGACCTGTCCGCGGCCGCGCCGGCCGGAAGTGTGGTAACCGAGCCGGGATGTGACGTCACGCGCTGGAATGCGCACGCCTTGGCCGGGGAGCCCCAGCGCCGCAGCCCGGCGCACACGCAGCAGCGGAGACCCGCAGTACCTGGTCACCGCTCCACACTCTCAACCAATTACCGCCTAGCAGGACACGTAGATGTGCCTGAGTCTGGTACTCCAGTTATTACCGCAACCTTTTCATGATTTTTCTTCGTCTTCATTGCTTCTCAAACCACTGCACAGTGCATGATAGAGGGATAGATTTTCTATCATTTTTATGAAAACTGAAGGTAGCAATGATAAATTAAAGGGAGTGAAAGGTGATTTACAACTTGCAGGGAAACAATTTTACAGTTAAAAGAATCGAAGAACATTAACAGGAAGCAGCGGTTGAAAAGGAACTGAGACAGGTTAACAGCCTATCCCCGATGTTATTCGGTATATATACATTGAGCGAGCAGCAGAGGTAACAGACGAGAAACTTGGAACGGAATCAAAGTTCAGGGAGGAGAGTGTAAAACGTTCCAGCTTTGTGGGCGACAGTGAGAGAAAGCAAAGGCCTTGGAAGAGTAATTGAACAGAATGGCCAGTTTCTTGCAATAGGATTAAAGATAAAGATCAACAAAAGGAAAACAAGGTTATGGAATGCAGTTGCACGAAATCAGGCGATGTTGAGGAAACTGGATTAGTTAATAAGACACTAAAAGCAGTATGATAAGTTTTGCTATTTGGGCATCAAAATAACTGATGATGGCCGAAGTGGAGAGGATGTTAAACGTAGACTGGCAATGGCATAAAAAGCGTTTCTGAAGAAGAGAAATTTGTTAACATTGAATGTAAATTTAAATATTAGGAAGTCTTGTCTGAATGTAGTTTCTGGAGTATAGTCTTGTACAGAAATGAAGCATTATTTGAGGGGAAGACTAGAAACTAATGGAGATGTACTCATAGAATCTGGGAGAAGAGTTTTATTTGGCACAACCTAACTCTGTGAGCCTCAGTAGTTTCTGCCTCAAACCAGAATCTGATTCATTTTGGTTTGAAATACCAGTGCCATTAGCAAGAAACACCGATGCTGCTAAAGTCTTAAGTGATAAAGGCACAGACACTTCAAAACGAAATGAATAAAATGCTGGTTCCAGGCAGAAACCAATGGGGCGCAAAGGGTTACATAAAATAATCGATCGATCAATAAAGCACATTCGAAAGGGGGTGGGGCCGGTGGTAAAACTATAGAGGGAGACGAAGGATTGACTACAAATTAAACATGTTTAAGCGGATGTAGGCTGTAATAGCCATGGAGAAGTGAAATGGCTTACACAGAAAGTACTACAATGGAGATCTGCGTAAACTGCGTGAAAACAGTCTCTCGGACTGAAGACCACAACAACAACAACAATAACAAACTATCTCATGGGTATCGACATCAAGTTTTCGATATTTTGACAACACTGCAAAAAAATATCGACTATCGAATAGGGTAGGATAATAATTATTAATATTTTACGCAGTGGATCACAAAATGGGCTAAGTTAAATGTTTTTCCGCAGCTATGTTAAAAGATCTAAAATTAAGTGTTACGGGTAATTTTTACAAGGCTTCTGCTTTTTGGATGTTTGAGGGCACTGAGAAGTGCTTGCTGTGCTTCATTTGCGACGGCAACTGACTTTTACTGTTCTTGGAGTAAGTCAGATAAATATAGTTTAATGAACTGTCGACTTCTTTTGAAATTCATTTAGTAAACTGAGTCAAGAAACAGCTATCTTTAAAATGCGAAGCGGTATCCGCTGACATGAAATACAATATACGTAAAGCACAGGTTAGCAATGGGTAACAGCGTAAGTTATTGTATGCGATTGACGTATTCATCTTGATGTATTCAATTAACTGGTATTTTCTTCTATATCTGATCCTCTTTCTGGTCACCTTTCCTTCAACTCCGTGTTTTATCATGCAATCTCGTCTCATCCAGTGTTCTATCCAGTTTCTTCTCCTCCTCTCAACTGTATTCAGTATTTGTCTTTGCAACACCTCATTACCTATCTGGTCTTTCGATTTCACAGTCTTCTCCAGATACCTACCTCAGAAGGCTCTAAGCATTTCTCAATTCTCCGCCAAAGTGTCATGTTTTGGCAACATAGAGGGTAACACTCCATACAAAATACTTCACTAATTTTTTCCTTAATTATTTATTTAATGGACCACAGAAAATAATACTTCTTCTCAAAATTTATTTTGCAATAGCTATCCTAATTTTTATTTCTCGACTGCATGTCATGTTTCAAGCAATTATGCATCGTAGTGCGCGATGTTATCAGCCGGTTCCACTAACTCATCACACATTTTTATTCTTTCCTAGACTGACCTGTAAAAATTATTGCATTAGTCTTCTTCACAGCTATCATCAATCCATATTCCTCACATCTCGTTAACTTTCTTTTCATTTTCGCTCAGTTACATCATGTCATCAGCAGAGCTTATACATTTTATTATCTCACATTCTATTACCACATCAGACTTTTTTTTAAAAGCGGATTATTACTACATCATCTAAACAAATTTTAACCAGAGTAGATGAAAGACAACAGCATTATCCCCGCTCCCAATTTTAATTCCTTCTGTCAGTTCATCTCCTATTAGTAGTTTTACTCTTTGCGAGGTGTGTAAACTGCTTATTAGCTTTCTTTCTTAGAGTTAAATCCGATATTCTTCAGGACATAATGAAGTTAACTCACTGAAATTCATCAAAATTTTTTTCTCAACTCAACAAAAATTGCCCAACTTAGCACACCTTTTTCTAGGTATTTTTTCCTAGTTATTTTCAACAGACGAATTGGAACTCTTGTTCCTTTTCCCCTTCTGAAGCCGGACATTTCTCGACTTTTTCTGCAATTGTCTATTCATTATTCTTATTAGTTTGTTTAGGTGCTAACGCAATATTCATTGCCATTGCTCTAAACCATTTGATGAAGTGTTACACTACAGACGTAATGTGAGGAGTGCTGTTGCGTTTTCTGAATTAGAGGAGCACCGAAGACAGCACCATTATTAGTACTGCAGCAGAAAATGTGACTCTTTCTAGCTATAGAAACTTTTACATACACTATTTCGTCTACGTTTTAAAATTATGACAGTCGCTGTCACACGCACCACCGTTGATACAATAGAAATGGTCAAGTAGATTTAAAAACAGTGTCTGGGTAAGATATTTTTGCGGGAAGTTCCAGTCGTCAGTCATATTCCAGAAGTAGACGTAAAGACTAGTTAGATGTAAAGACAGTAATTTCGATCTTGACGGTAGTCAGTTTCACATAGCACATTAGGACATTAGGAATTTTCGTGAAAATGGTTTCATTACTGAATATCAAAAAAATGGCTCTGAGCACTATGGGACTTAACATCTGAGGCCATCAGTCCCCTAGAACTTAGAACTACATAAACCTAACTAACCTAAGGACATCACTCACATCCATGCCCGAGGCAGGATTCGAACCTGCAACCGTAGCGGTCACGCGGTTCCAGACTGAAGCGCCTAGAACCGCACGGCCACAATGGCCGGCTACTGAATATCAGTTTGCTACTCAAAACGCCAAGTTTGAAAACGTCATCAGGTACTCATACAAATGAATTGTGACAATTTTCTGCCCTACACAAGCGCTATGGGTATGGTATTAGAAAAACCACTGGGGAAAAAGTGGAAACAATGTAAGAAATATGCAACGGTAAGCTCTTTTACCGCCCAACAAAACATTTTCACCTAGAACGCTACTCACATCTAGACATTTAACACCTGTTTTATTGCTGAAACATGGAAAAAGGAGTATAATGATTTATCAGAACATTTCTGTAGATCGCAAATTCACTGAGAATTCTGAAAGACATCTAAAGGAAGGGAGGTCATCATATCATTTGATTGGCGTTATATGGCCCTGCGTTCACTTTCACGACATTATGAACGTCTTTCCCCAGAAACTGGAAGCACAGCCTCTGGCCTGAGAAATTGGCTTTGTGGCAAACACCTGAGAAAGTTAATATATTTAGGCAGTGAATGTTGAAATATTTGTCTTTTACTGTTTATGTCTGTATCTGATTTTTTGTGGTAAGGCAAAAAGAATGGACTTTACGCCACCTTTGCATGAACCAACTTGGTTTAAAATAAAAGGTTGATATGTTGAATAAAAAACTAACACTGTAATGAAACTCCCTCGGGTTTATTGTGGTGTGAATCCCCGTCGTGTTCGTTAGGTATCGGAAGGCATACAAACGCCCTCCTCCTGTCTTCCCTGTAGAAGTGACTGACATGCAGATTATGGTTTTTTGTTATGTGAAGACGGGAGGACAGTGTATTTTATCTGAAAATTTACGAGCACACTTCTAATTACCTGATCAAGAAGCCCATAAAAATTTTAATGCACTGACTCGTTGCAGTCATCTTTCAGTAGCAAAGCTGAATATTGATACTGATACTTTTGTTTCTGTGCTATCGAAATATCTTCTGATGACGTCGATACCAATACAACCATATACAACCGTTCGCGCAACGAAAGATCTGTACCTAAAGACTGGAAAGTTGCACAGGTCACATCAATATTCAATAAAGGTTAGTAGGAGTAATCCACTAAATTACAAGCCCGTATCGTTAACGTCGATATGCAGCAGGATTTTAGGACATATATTGTGTTCGAACATTATGAATTACCTCGAAGAAAACGGTCTATTGAAACACAGTCAACATGGGTTTAGAAAACATCGTTCCTGTGAAACACAACACAACTATCTCTTTATTCACATGAAGTGTTGAGCGCTATTCACAAGGGATTTCAGATAGATTCCGTATTTCTGGATTTCCGGAAGGCTTTTGACACAAGCGGCTCGTACTGACATTGCGTGCTTATGGAATATCGTCTCAGTTATGCGACTGGATTTGTGATTTCCTGTCAGAGAGGTCACAGTTCGTAGTAATTGTCGAAAAGTCATCGAGTAAAACAGAAGTGATTTCTGGCGTTCCCCAAGGTAGTGTTACAGGCCCTTTGCTGTTCCTTGTCTATATAAACGATTTTGGAGACAATCTGAACAGCCGTCTTCGTTTGTTTGCAGATGACGCTGTCGTTTATCGACTAATAAAGTCATCAGAAGACCAAAACAAACCGAAAAACGATTCAGAAAAGATAGCTGAACGGTGCGAAAAGTGGCAGTTGACCCTAAATAACGAAAAGTGTAAGGTCATCCACGTGAGTGCTAAAACAAAGTCGTTAAACTTCGGTTACACCATAAATCAGTCTAACCTAAAAGCCGTAAATTCAACTAAATACCTAGGTATTACAATAATGAGCAACTTGCATTGGAAGGAACAGCCGGCCGCGGTGGCCGTGCGGTTCTAGGCGCTGCAGTCCGTAACCGAGGGACTGCTACGGTCGCAGGTTCGAATCCTGCCTCGGGCATGGATGTGTGTGATGGCCTTAGGTTACTTAGGTTTAAGTAGTTCTACGTTCTTTGAACTTTTTCGATGTACTCCGTCAGTCCTATCTGGTAAGGATCCCATACCGCGCAGCAGTATTCTAAAAGAGGACGGACAAGCGTAGAGTAGGCAGTCAGCTTAGTAGGTCTGTTACATTTTCTAAGTGTTCTGCCAATAAAAAGCAGTCTTTGGTTAGCCTTCCCCACAACATTTTCTGTGCGTTCCTTCCAAAAAAATGATTCAAATGGCTCTGAGCACTATGGGACTTAACATCTGTGGTCATCAGTCCCCTAGAACTTAGAACTACGTAAACCTAACTAACCTATGGACATCACATAGATCCATGCCCGAGGCAGGATTCGAACCTGCGACCGTAGCGGTCACGCGGTTCCAAACTGAAGCGCCTAGAACCGCACGACCACACCGGCCGGCTATATTAATAGTCTGGAGAAGAATTTTTACCCGTGCAATGTGATGAATTTTTTGTCTCCCAGATAATAAGCTCAACAACAAATATGATGATACCTAACAGGATTTCCCGCGTTTCCTCATGCTACTACTGGGAATAGCCACAGCTGACAACTATATCTATATTCTGAAAATCATATTACGCATTAGAAGGCATTTTACATTCTAGAGTATGAACATTCTGAATTTTTGCTGTTCATTGAAAGATAGTATGTGGGAAGAATTATTTATTACAGCCACTTTGAGATCTGTTGTTTAGTATTCACGATTCTGTAGAGACGATATGGAAAACAATCCCTGTGATATTATGCGCATTTCTTCGCCTGTCTGCCATTTGAGAATTTTCTGCATTATGTTCTTCTCTCTCTCGAGTCAAACAGTGCTGTAACATTTCACACTGAACATCTTTAAACGGACTTCAAGTCTCAGTTAGCCCATCTTGATAGGGGTGTCACACTCTTGATCAGTATTCCATCGTAAATTGTGAGCAGTCTCCGCAGCACACAAAGCTTGCAGTGATTTTTCCTACAGTTAGACTTACGGGATTTTTCCATTTCATATAAACTGCAATCACAAATTTCGTTCAAACTGGCCAATTCCGGTCGCGAGTTATTAATTTTATAGTCAAAGGCGTGGTCAGTTTCACATTTCTCTCCGTTATGAGCAACTTCACGAATTTAGAACTACATATTGACACAATCGTATTGCACACTGAGGTGACAAAAAGTCGCGGGACAGCGATATGCACATAGCCAGATGGCGCCGTTAGGTATAAAAAGACAGTGCATTAGACGAGATGTCATTTGTACTCAGGTGAATCACGTGAAAAGGACTCCGACTTGTGGCCACTCGACGGGAATTAACAGGCTTAGAACGTGGAATGGTAGTTGAAGCTAGATACATGGGACATTCCATTTCAAAAATCGCGAAGGAATTCAATATTTCGATATCCACAGTGTCAAGAGCGTGCCGAGCATAACAAAGTTCAGGCTTTACGTCTCACCACAGACAACGCAGTGGCCCATGGATTTCACTTAACGTCCGAGAACAACGGCGTCTGTGTAGAGTTGCCAGTGTTAGCAGACAAGCAACACTGCACGAAATAACAGCAAAAATCAATGTGGGATGTACAACGAACGCATCCGTTAGGACAGTGTGGCGAAATGTGGCGTTAATGGGCTAAGGAACACAGACGACCGGCGAGTGTGCCTGTGCTACCAGCATGATATCGCCTGCAGCGCCTCTCCTGGTCTCGTAACCATATCGGTTGGGCCCTAGACGACTGGAAAACCGTCGTCTGGTCAGATGAGTCCGGATTTCTGTTGATAGGAGCTGATTGTAGAATTAGAGTGTGGCAAAGACCCAATACCAGATCCACGCTTATCTCAAGATTTCGATCATATGGGGTTGTAGCCTGTCCACCCATGTTATTCAATCGGTATATTGAGCAAACAGGAAAGGAAACAAAAGAAAAGTTCGGAGTAGGTATTAAAATCCCTGGAGAAGAAATAAAAACTTTGAGGTTTGCCGATGGCATTGTAAGTCTGTCGGAAACAGCAAAAGACCTATAAGAGCAGTTGAACGGAATGTACGGTATCTTGAAAGGAGGATATAAGATGAACATCAACAAAAGCAAAACGAGGATAATGGAATGTAGTCGAATTAAATCAGCTGGTGCTGAGAGAATTAGATTAGGAAATGAGACACAGTAGAAGATGAGATTTGCTATTTGGGGAGCAAAATAACTGATGATGGTCGAAGTAGAGAGGATATAAAATGTAGACTGGCAACAGCAAGGAAAGTGTTTCTGTAGAAGAGAAATTTAACATCGAGTATAGATTTAAGTGTCAGGAAGTCTTTTCTGAATGTATTTGTATGGAGTGTAGCCATGTATGGATGTGAAACATGGACGATAAGTAGTTTGGACAAGAAGAGAATAGAAGTTTTCGAAATGTGGTGCTACAGAGGAATGCTGAAGATTAGATGGGTAGATCACGTAAATAATGAGGGAGTACTGAACAGAATTGGGAAGAAGAGGAATTTGTGACACAACTTGACTAGAAGAAGGGATCGGTGGGTAGGATACGTTCTGAGGCATCAAGGGATCTCCAATTTAGTACTGGAGGGAAGCAAGGAGGTAAAAATTGTAGAGGGAGACCAAGAGATGAATACACTAAGCAGATCCAGAAGGATGTAGGGTGCCGTAGTTACTTGGAGATGAAGAAGTTTGCACAGGATAGATTAGCATGGAGAGCGGCAGCAAACCACAACAGCAACATGCTCTATCAAGTGAAACTTGTGGCTGGAGTGAGAACTTTTCGGTAGGGTGGACACAACATGTTATCTTGGATGGAGAGTCATCGTCACACGTAGAAGTAACTTCGGGTATGCTCCAAGGAAGTGTGTTGGGACCCTTACTGTTTATGTTGTATATTATTGAACTTGCAGAAAATACTAACAGAAAAATCATACTTTTTGCAAATGGTGCAGTTATCTGTAATGGAGTACTATCTGAAAGAAGCGGATAAGATTTCAAAGAGGTACAAAGATTGGCAACTTGTTTTAAATGTTCAGAAATGTAAAATTATGCACTTTACAAAGTAAAGTATCCTATGACCATAATGTAAATGAATCACTGTTCGAATCGGCCAACTCATACGAATATCTGGGTTTAACACTCTGTAGGGATATGAAATGGAATGATCACATAGGTTCACTCGTGGGTAAAGCAGGTGGTAGACCTCAGTTTATTGGTAGAATACTGGGGAAGTGCAATCAGTCTTGAAGGAGATTGACAAATCACTTGTGCCACCGGTTCCAGAATATTGCTCAAGTGTGTGGAACCCGTACCAGATAGGACTAAAGGGGATATTGAACGTTAACAGACAAGGGCAGCACGAATGGCCACAGGTTTGTTTAATCTGTGGGAGAATGTCACAGAAAGTCTATTAACAAAGTTTCAAGAACTGGATTTAAATTGCGACTCTAGGAATATACTACAGTTCCCTAGGATCGCTCACATTGTGATCATGAGAATAAGATTAGAATAGTTACTGCACGTACAGAGGCATTCAGACAATCGTTCTTCCCGCGCTCCATACGTGAATTGAACAGAAAGAAAACCTAATAACTGTTACAATGGGACGTACCCTCTGCCATGAGCCTCATGGTGGTTTGCAGAGCATTGCTGTAGATGTAACAGTTTTCTTTTCCTATTGCGGTGCTCCATATCACTGAGACCCCTTGGCTCTCATCATTGGAGTGCTTCATTTCGGTGGATCCTCTTGCCTATCCTCAATGGGGGTGCAGGATTTCAGTGAGTTTTCACGGCAGGTGCGCCGGTCACTATCGCGCCATGGACATTTTACGCTATTACAATGGTTATAGTTTGTATTCCGCCCGTAACTGCGCAGTGGCCATCGTGGCAGTTATGGCAGCTGGATGAGAACACACCGATATCAGTCCCCCTGATCCCGGGGTTGGATGGCGGCCACCGAAATGAAGCATTTCGATGGTTTGGTGATCACCACAACCAACCCCGTAGAGAACAGAAAACTTACCGTAAAAGTGAGTAAACGAAATGTAGAATCAAATGCGTCGGTTCTTAATTGCAAAAAGAAGCACACTTGATATTTGTCGATTACAGCGCCATCTGCCACGATTGGGAAACAATGGTTTGAGTAAAACCTACGTATTTTTTTGGCGTAGAATCAGAATATGCAATAAATATGGGGTGTTCCCACTTGAAAATACGAAATTGACCTCACCCACGCACGAGGGATAGTTAGGAGTTGGCCAACTGCAGAAATGTCCCCTTTGCTAATATTAGCTTTTCGCCTAGAACATTTGTTTCGTAAAATACGTCGTTTTCTAGACATTTAATTTGCTCAAGTGAAAACAAACACTCTGTGTATATGCAGGTTGATTTCTTCCGCCGTGTACAAGCTCTAGGGATCGATCGATGAGAGGATACGGAACAAAACAGATCTAATGAATTTATGCCCAGAAATCATTGTTTCTATGCTAGAGACCATTTACTCAGTCATACATTGTTACAGAGACTGCAGTCTAATACGTGCTGTACCATGCAGCAACAGTTACAGGATGTGTTGAAAATGGTTTCCACGTGGTTCGCCGCATGCATGTACGCGTCATAGCATGTTCTGTCTCACACGTTTACATCGGCCAGGCTGCATTCGAACAGCGTCAAAGGCAGCATGAACACGCTGCTCCAGTGTCCCCACATCTGTAATGGGCTGTGCATACACGATACTTTTGAGCTGGCCCCACAACCAGAATTCGCACGGATTGAGATCCGGTGAACGAGAAGGCCACGCAACTGGACCCCCTCGTCCGATCCATCGACCAGGGAAGACACAATTGAGATGCGTCCGGACGTTGATGGCGAAGTGGGCTGGAGCACCATCATGTAGCAGCCACATAACCCTTCGAATCATCAATGGCACTTTTTATAGCATGGGAGGCGAAGTCTCCCTCAAGAAACGCCGATATGTTCGGACTGTTAGGCGACGTGGAAGGAAGACCGGTCTCAAAATACAGTCACCAAATATCCTGGCCCACACATTCCGGCTACACCGATGCTGATGATTCGCTATCACCATACCATGAGGGTTCTTCATACCATCCTGCAGATGACTGTTATGAAAGATGAAAATACCATCCCTCGTAAATGTGGCCTCATCTGTGATTAGGATGGATGACACAAATTCTGGAATCGTGGTTGCCTGGTGAAGAAAAAAATGCTCAAATGTGTGTGAAATCTTACGGGACTTAACTGCTAAGGTCATCAGTCGCTAAGCTTCCACACTACTTAACCTAAATTATCCTAAGGACAAACACACATACCATGCCGGAGGGAGGACTCGAACCTCCGCCGGGTCTGGTGAAGAAACCAGTGACAAAACTGTTCGCAACGAGGAAAGTCTGCAGAGGCTGTAAGTGATAAGTGTAGTAAAAGTTGTCATCGAGAATGTTCCACAAGGTCGTCTAGCTTGGCCTGTACTGGCGGGCCATCTGCCTGGTAGTGGCACGGCGGTCGCCTTTCACTGTATTAAATCACATTTTCCTCCAAGTCTTGTGTCCGAACATTTCGGGTACGTCCTTCGTGATTTCCTGCTTCCTGAAACGACCCTGTCTCAGACAAACGGCGAAACACTGTTTGAATGCTGTGGTTGTTGTAGGCGGGGATAGGTCTCCTGGTACAATCTTGCTGCCCGCCGCCTACTGCCATTTGCCTTTCCGTAAGGAAATACTATGTCGGCAAGCTCTCGATTCGAATACGGAACCATTGTGTACAACGCTATATCACATCCACTAGAAGGAGAGTCAACAAGAGGAGTGAATCGGAGAAAACATTACCACTTACTATGGCAGGAGAGGGTGCTAGGGCAAGGCGTATTAGGAACAGTACCACCCTCTAGGAGGAAACCATGCATCGTGTAGCGCGTTTTAGACAGCTGTCTCTGTAACAAAGTATGATTGAATAAATGATCTCTAGCATGGAAACCATGCATTTTTGGACATAAGTTCATTAGACCTTTTTTGTTCCGTACCCTCTCATCGATCAATCCCTAGAGCTTGTACAGAGTGTAAAAAATCACCCTGTACTGACGACATTTCAAAGACATAAATGTTGCTAGCAGATACGGGAATTAGATTATCAAACTGTGACTAGCCAAACACTCTACCATTTTTTTTTTTTTTTTGCAGATGATCAAGTAATGATTGAAATAAATGAGACATAGTTAAATAAATGCTTTTACCTTTTAAATAATCTATGTAAATTTAAAAATCTAGTTAATAAAACGGAAAAAAGAAGAAAGAGGAAAGGATACACTCAGATCGAAAACTTTTGAAAGAAGCATCAAATTTTTAATATCTTGGTAGTGATGTAAGTTTGTTTAATGACGAGGACATTGAGCAAAAAGATAGCAAATTTCGAGATGTATGTGGGACAATTCATAGAATTTTTAGTAATCTACATCTACATCTACATGGATACTCTGCAAATCACATTTAAGAGACTGGCATAGGGTTCATCGAACCACCTTCGCAATTCTCTATTATTCCAATCTCGTATAGGGCGCGGAAAGAATGAACATCTGTATCTTTCCGTACGAGCTCTGATTTCCCTTATTTTATCGTGGTGATCGTTCCACCCTATGTAGATCGGCGTCAACAAGATATTTTCGCATTCGGAGGAGAAAGATGGTGACTGGAATTTCGTGAGAAGATTCCGTCGCAACGAAAAACGCCTTTCTTTTAATGATGTCCATCCCAAATCCTGTATCATTTCTGTGACACTCTCTCCCATATTTCGCGATAATAGAAAACGTGCTGCCTTTCTTTGAACTTTTTCGATGTACTCCGTCAGTCCTATCTGGTAAGGATCCCATACCGCGCAACAGTATTCTAAAAGAGGACGGACAAGCGTAGTGTAAACAGTCTCCTTAGTAGGTCTGTTACATTTTCTAAGTGTCCTGTCAATAAAACGCAGCCTTTGGTTAGCCTTCCCCAAAACATTTTCCATGTGTTCTTTCCAATTTAAGTTCTTCGTAATTGTAATACCTAGGTATTTAGTTGAATTTACGGCTTTTAGATTAGATTGATTTATCGTGTAACCCAAGTTTAACGACTTCCTTTTAGCACTCACGTGGATGACCTCACACTTTTCGTTATTTAGGGTAAACTGCCACTTTTCGCACCATTCAGCTATCTTTTCTAAATCGTTTTTCAGTTTGTTTTGGTCTTCTGATGACTTTATTAGTCGATAAACGACAGCGTCATCTGCAAACAAACGAAGACGGCTGCTCAGATTGTTTCCAAAATTGTTTATATAGATAAGGAACAGCAAAGGGCCTTGGGGAACGCCAGAAATCACTTCTGTTTTACTCGATGACTTTCCGTCAATTACTACTAACTGTGACCTCTCTGACAGGAAATCACAAATCCAGTCACATAACTGAGACGATATTCCATAAGCACGCAATTTTGCTACGAGCCGCTTGTGTGGTACAGTGTCAAAAGCCTTCCGGAAATCCAGGAATACGGAACCGATCTGAAATAACTTGTGAATAGCGCTCAGCACTTCATGTATGTAAAGAGCTAGTTGTGTTTCACAGGAACAATGTTTTCTAAACCCATGTTGACTGTGTGCCAATAAACCGTTTTCTTCGATATAATTCTTAAGGTTCGAACACAATTTATGTTCTAAAATCCTGCTGCATATCGACGTTAACGATATGGGCCTGTAATTTAGTGGGTTACTCCTACTACCTTTCTTGAATATTGGTGTGACCTGTGCAACTTTCGAGTCTTTGGGTACGGATCTTTCGTCGAGCGAACGGTTGTATATGATTGTTAAGTATGGAGCTAATGCATCAACATACTCCGAAAGGAACGTAATTGGTATACAGTCTGGACCAGAAGACTAGTTTTTATTAAGTGATTTGAGTTGCTTCACTACTCCGAGGATATTTACTTCTACGTTACTCATGTTGGCAGCTGTTCTCGATTCGAATTCTGGAATATTTACTTCGTCTTCTTTTGTGAAGGCATTTCAGAAGGTTGTGTTTAGCAAATCTGCTTTGGCAGCACTGTCTTCGATAGTATCTCCAATGTTATCACGCAGAGAACTCATTGATTGTTTCTTGCCGCTAACGTACTTCACATACGACCAGAATCTCTTTGGATTTTCTGCCAGGTTTCGAGACAAAGTTTCGTTGTGGAAACCTTTATAGGCGTCTCGCATTGAATTCCGCGCTAAGTTTCGAGCTTCTGTAAAGGATCGCCAGTCTTGGGAATTTTGCGTCTGTTTAAATTTGGCATGTTTGTTTCGTTATTTCTGCAACAGTGTTCTAACCCCTTTTGTGTACCAAGAAGGATCACCTCCGTTGTTTGTTAGTTTATTTGGTATAAACCTCTCAATTGCTGCCGATACTATTTCTTTGAATTTAAGCCACATCTAGTCTACACTTATATTATTAATTTGGAATGAGTGGAGATTGTCTCTCAGGAAGGCGTCAAGTGAATTTTTATCTGCCTTTTTGAGTAGGTATATTTTTCGCTTATTTTTCGAGGGTTTGAGGATTGCAATATTCAATCTCGCTACGACAATCCTGTGTTCACTAATCCCTATATCGGTTTTGATGCTGGTAATTAACTCAGGATTGTTTGTTGCTAAGAGGTCAAGTGTGTTTTCACAACCGTTTACTATTCGCGTGGGCTCATGAACTAACTGCTCGAAATAATTTTCAGAGAATGCGTTTAGCACAATTTCGGATGATACTTAATGCGTATCTCCGGAATTAAACATGTATTATCACCAACATATCGACGGTAAATTAAAGTCGCCCCCACCAATTATCGTATGAGTCGGGTGCGTGTTTGAAATCAAACTCAAGTTTTCATTGAATCTTTCTGCAACTGTATCATCTGAACTGGGAGGTCGGTGAAAGAATCCTGTTATTATTTTATTCCGGTTGCCAACAATGACCTCTGCCCATACTGACTCACAGGAAGCATCTACTTCAATTTCGCGACTAGTTAAACTACTTCCAACAGCAACAAACACGCCACCGCCAACGATGTTTAGCCTGTCTTTTCGGTACACCGTTACGTTCTACGCAAAAATTTCGGCTGAGCTTACATCCGGCCTTAGCCAGCTTTCAGTGGCTATAACGATTTGAGCATCAGTGCTTTCTATTAACGCTTGGAGCTCTGGTACTTTCCCAAGACAGCTACGACGATTTACAACTGTTATACCAATGGTTCCTGTACCTATGTTCTTCCTGTGTTCAGCCTGCACCCTTTGTCACTGAAGCCCATCTTGTGTTTTCCCGACACTCTCTAACCTAAAAAACCGCCCAGTCCACGCCACACAGCCCGTGCTACCCGTGTAGCCGCCTCCTGTGTGTAGTAGACACTTGACCTATTCAGCGGAACCCGAAACCCAACCACCCTTTGGCGCAAGTCGAGGAATCTGCAGCCTACACGGTCGCCAAACCGTCTGAGCCTCTGATTCAGACCCTCTACCCGGCTCTGTACCAGAGGTCCGCAATCGGTCCTGTCGACTATGCTGCAAATGGTCAACTCTGCTTTCATCTTGTAAGCAAGACTGGCAGCCTTTACCATTTTTGTTAGCCGCTCGAAACCAGAGAGAATCTCTTCTGGTCCAAAGTGATACACATCATTGGTACCGACGTGAGCAACCACCTGCACTTGGCTGCACCCTGTGCTCCTCATGGCATCCGGGACGATCCTTTCCACATCTGGAATGTGATTCCGAGTGTTCCGCCGAGTTGCTTTTCCATTTTATGCACGATATTTTGACTACCGAAATAGCCGTCTCCTCCAGGTACTGAGAGTTTCGCAATTATGTGTACTCGTTGCCTGGACTCCAGTCAGACCGTGGACTATTGTTGGTCACGTGCCGCTATTTATAGCCGAGTTCGATTTCCGACATCCACATCGCCCTTTGACGCTCTTTTGTCTTTCAGAACTCGCACTGATATTCCGTGAAACGCAGATGCTCTCAGCGTCTTCCAACGCAGGCGGATGTGATGGCCGACGGGGATTTTAATAAGCTGAGTGCTGGACCCAAAGCGTTATTTGAATTGAAACCGCCGTCCCTATTTTTAGATTTTCTGACTGCTTCATTTCGAGAGACTCCTTAATTACGCTGCCCCAGAGACTTGGCGTTTGTACTACGATACTGGTCTCATCGTATTTCACGTCGTGATTATATTCGGTGCAGTGCTCGGAGGCAGCTGATTTGTTTAGTTGCTTTAGTCGGGTATGTCGCTGTTCCTTCCATCTCTACTCATCTGTTCCGATAGCCTGTCCCACGTAAGACACGCCATTTCGCTTGAGCTGGGTCGGACTTGGAAATACTGTGTAAGAAACGAAGACATCAATGCGGCAGAGGACCAGGAGACACACAACCATTCAATAGCGCCGAGAAAACTCGAGATATCACAAAGAACTTTAGAAAAAGAAAAGGTAGGAAAGAAACGAAAACTTAACTTTATAAATCAATGGCTTCACCCGCATTGCTTTACGGCAGCGAGGCGTGGACGCCGATTCCAAAGGAACTAAGTAAAATACAGTGGAAAGAAATGGTACATTTATGGAACGTTAAAGGATGTACGAGATTGAATTGGACATGAAATGAATCATCATCATCATCATCATCATTTAAGACTGATTATGCCTTTCAGCGTTCAGTCTAGAGCATAGCCCTCTTATAAAATTCCTCCACGATCCCGTATTCAGTGCTAACATTGGTGCCTCTTCTGATGTTAAACCTATTACTTCAAAATCATTCTTAACCGAATCCAGGTACCTTCTCCTTGGTCTGCCCCGACTCCTGCTACCCTCTACTGCTGAACCCATGAGTCTCTTGGGTAACCTTGCTTCTCCCATGCGTGTAACATGACCCCACCATCTAAGCCTGTTCGACCCGACTGCTACGTCTATGCAGTTCATTCCCAGTTTTTCTTTGATTTCCTCATTGTGGACACCCTCCTGCCATTGTTCCCATATACTAGTACCTGCAATCATCCTAGTTACTTTCATATCCGTAACCTCAACCTTGTTGATAAGGTAACCTGAATCCACCCAGCTTTCGCTCCCATACAAAAAAAGTTGGTCGAAAGATTGAACGGTGCACAGATAACCTAGTCTTGGTACTGACTTCCTTCTTGCAGAAGAGAGAAGATCGTAGCTGAGCGCTCACTGCATTAGCTTTGCTACACCTCGCTTCCAGTTCTTTCACTATGTTGCCATCCTGTGAGAATATGCATCCTAAGTACTTGAAACTGTCCACCTGTTCTAACTTTGTTCCCCCTATTTGGCACTCAATCCGTTTATATTTCTTTCCCACTGACATTACTTTCGTTTTGGAGATGCTAATCTTCATACCATAGTTCTTACATTTCTAATCTAGCTCTGAAATATTACTTTGCAAACTTTCAATCGAATCTGCCATCACAACTAAGTCATCCGCATATGCAAGACTGCTTATTTTGTGTTCACATATCTTAATCTCACCCAGCCAGTCTATTGTTTTCAACATATGATCCATAAATAATATGAAGAACAGTGGAGACATGTTGCAACCTTGTCTTACCCCTGAAACTACTCTGAACCATGAACTCAATTTACCCTCAACTCTAACTGCTGCCTGACTATCCATGTAAAGACCTTTAATTGCTTGCAAAAGTTTGCCTCCTATTCCATAATCTCGTAGAACAGACAATAACTTCCTCCTAGGAACTCGATCATATGCCTTTTCTAGATCTATAAAGCATAGATACAATTCCCTGTTCGACTCATAACACTTCTCCATTATTTGCCGTAAGCTAAAGATCTGGTCCTGACAACCTCTAAGAGGCCTAAAACCACACTGATTTTCATCCAATTGGTCCTCAACTAATACTCGCACTTTCCTTTCAACAATACCTGAGAAGATTTTACCCAAAACGCTGATTAAAGAGATACCTCTGTAGTTGTTACAATGTTTTCTGTTTCCATGTTGAAAGATTGATGTGATTACTGCTTTTGTCCAGTCTGATGGAACCTGTCCCGACTCCCAGGCCATTTAAATTATCCTGTGTAACCATTTAAGACCTGACATTCCACTGTATTTGATGAGTTCCGACTTAATTTCATTCACGCCAGCTGCTTTATTGCACTGAAATCTATTGACCATTTTCTCCACTTCCTCAAATGTGATCCTATTTCCATCATCATTCCTATCCCATTCTACCTCGAAATCTGAAACATTACTGATCGTATTTTCACCTACTCTTCAAAATATTCTCTTCATCTGCCCAAGGCATCTACAGGAATCACCAGCAGTTTTCCTGACCTGTCCAAAATACTTGTCATTCCCTTCTTACCTCCCTTTCGAAGACTGCTAATTACACTCCAGAGTGGTTTTCCATCAGCATGACCCATAGTCTCCAACCTGTTTCCAAAGTCTTCCCAAGATTTCTTCTTGGATGCTGCAATTATCTGTTTGGCTTTGTTTCTTTCTTCAACATAACTTTCTCTGTCTACCTGAGTTCTAGTATGTAGCCATTTTTGATATGCCTTCTTTTTCCTTTTACAGGCTGCCTTGACTGTGTCATTCCACCAAGCTGTTTGCTTCATCTTACTTTTACTCACTACTGTTCCAAGACATTCCTAAGCCACTTCTAGTACTGTGTCCCTGTACCTTGTCCATTCCTTTTCCAATGACTGTAATTGACTACATTCAACTAACTGGTACCTTTCTGAGATCGCTGTTATGTACCTGTGCCTGATTTCCTTATCCTGAAGTTTCTCCACTCTTATCCTCCTACATATGGACCTGACCTCCTGCACTTTCGGCCTCACAATCCCAATTTCACTGCAGATTAAATAATGATCAGTGTCATCAAAGAATCCCTTGAATACACGTGTGTCCCTCACAGCCATCCTGAATTCCTGATCTGTTATTATATAGTCAATGACAGATCTGGTTCCCCTGCCTTCCCAATTATACCGGTGAATTTTCTTATGTTTAAAAAAGGAGTTTGTGATTACTAAGCACAGAAATCCAAGAGTTGTTTCCCGTTCCTGTTGGCCTCCATATCCTCTCCAAATTTACCCATAACCTTTTCATTCCCTTCTGTTCGATTTCCAATCCTAGCGTTAAAATCACCCATTAGCAGAACACTGTCCTTGTTCTTTACTCTAACAACTACATCACTGAGTGCCTCATAAAAACTATACATCTTATCTTGATCTGTCTCTTCATAATGCGAATATACTGACACAATCCTAATTTTCTTGCTAGACACTGTCAAATCTATCCACATCAGTCGTTCATTTACATACCTTATTGCAACTACTCTTGGTTCCATTTCTTTCCTGATGTAAAGCCCTACACCCCATTGTGCTATTCCTGCTCTGACTCCTGACTGGTAGACCTTGTATTCTCCCACTTCCTCTTCTTTCTCACCCCTTACCCGAATGTCACTAATAGCTAAAATGTCCAGCCCCATCTTACTTGCAGCCTCTGTCAGCTCTACCTTCTTCCCAGAGTAGCCCCCATTGATATTAATAGCTCCCCATCTCATTACCATTTGTTTGCCAATTCGTATCTTAGGAGTCCCTAGTTTGTCAGTTAGAGGTGGGACTCCGTCACCTCCAAAGGTCCGAGATTTTTTGCTCTGATTGTTGCCAGCATCATATTTAAAGTACCGGGGAAGCAGGTTGCTAACCTTACTTGCCCCGAGTCCCATTGGGTTTTACCCCTAACGGCTGAGGGACTAACCGGTGGATTTGGTAGTCTTTGCCGTATGAGCACAAAGGTGACCACGACTCAGAATATGTCCGAGATGCCCAGACTTATTCCAAAGTAACTGGTATCCCGACTGTCGGGACCACTTACTTGGCCACTCATACGTTGCCCGTGGTTCATGAACTAGGACGTGACTACAGGAGCCCACACCATAAATGAAGAAAGGAATTAAATATATATTTAATGCATAATAAGATACTGAATTATAGACGGAACTGGAACGACCACTTACAAAGAATGGAAAATACCAGGCAGCGTTGGATTACCTGCCGAGGGGAAGGGAAGATTGAGGACGACCCAGAGTAAGCTGGAGACAACTGTGAAGACGAAACGGGCTCGAATGCCTGATGCATGAAGTGGAGGAGAAGAAGAAGAAGAAGAAGAAGAAGAAGAGAATGCATCACAAGGCACCGACGGAATTCCAACTAAATTTTACCCAGAATACATCTTGGACCTAGCTCTTTTCGTAGCTCGAGACTCCTTTGCGCAGTGAATAGTTGTGGAAAAGAACGCAGGCCACTGTTGTTTACAGAAAGCGTAAAACACCGGATACACAGAATCAGAGACCAATATCTCTGTCTTTCGTCGTTCGTAAGGCCCAGAGCAGATTCTAAGCTCAAAGCTTACAACGTTCCTGGACCAAAATAAATTTATCCGAAAGAACCAGCGCGGATTCAGAAAATCTGCCCGTGTAAAAATCAGTTTTATTCATATGCGACATCTTACAATCAACAGATAAAGATTCAGATTCTGTCTGCCTGTGTTTCCTAAAGGCGTTTGATACTGTGCCACGTTGTCGACTTCTAATCAAGTCACAGTCACATTCAGTATTTCCGCAGATTCATTGATGGCCGAAACCTGAAGACGAAAGTAACTTTCTCATGATGTGTCACTGCCCAGTAGCACAGCCTGATGGAACTATGACAGTATATAGAAAGAACTGCTACAGTATAGTACAGAAAGTAACTGAAAGGAATGCGCAGTGAGACAAATGGAAATGACACTATCATCCAAAGACAATAATTACACTGAATTCGCCACGATTTACAATGGTCCCCTTGACACAGAAAAAGATGGGACTCGGTTCTTAATTGGGTGTGTGATCCCCACAGATGGCAACGCATGCTCTGCGACGTACTCCCACGCTGGTCACAAGGTTGATGTGGAGTTCATCCATTCCTGCATCAGCGAAGTTGACGACTGCTGGATGGTCAGTGGTGCATGTGCAATAAGTCTCCCTAATGCATCCCACACGTGCTCGATGCTATTTAAGTTGGGGGAAGGGGCAGACCGTTCCATTCACCGAATATCCTCTCGTTACAAGACCTCCACTATCTGCACTGTTTGGCGAGGTCGCGTATTGTCATCCACAAAAATGAAGTCAGTGCCAAATGAACCCCTGGAAGAACGCACATGGGCAAAGAGTACAGTGTCAATATAACAGTGATCAGTGAGTGTGTTATCCAAAATATGTGCAAATGGCTCTGAGCACTGTGGGACTTAACATCTGAGGTCATCAGTCCCCTAGATTTAGAACTACTTAAACCTTATTAACCTATGGACATTACACACATCCAAGCCCGAGGCAGGATTCGATCCTGCGACCGTAGCAGCAGCGTGGTTCTGGACTGAAGCGCCTAGAACCGCTCGGCCACAACAGCCGGCACTAAAATATGTCAGTATGCTCATGCAGCATTATGCCTCCCCACACCATAACTTCTCGACCACCAAAATGGTCATGTTTGACAACGTTCCTGGGTGAATTACGTGTTTCTCCGTATCATCTATAAGGGTACGTTCAGAATAACTACTCACACTGAATCTGCTCTCATCCGAGCACTTTATTCCACTCCTTTTTGGTCCAGTCTGTATGCTCTTGGTAAACAGTGCAGGCCTGTTAAATGTGGTTGCTGTTGCACCTACTATTGGAGTAGATCCCTTCTCGCCTGGTGCACAATGTAGCGGTCATGTGGTCGACAGTAGCACGCCGAGTGTATGGGGGTGGTCTCTTCGCCCGACGGCCAAGTACATTGTGTTCCGCGACGTCTGGCTTTGTGTGCGGGACTAGGAGACCTCTGACAACATGCTTCTGCACTTTCATTGATGTCCACCGAGTACTTAATACGATATGGTACTTCCTCTATCTCAACCCTAAGTTTTGCAGATTAATGTATGTGACTGGTTCGAGGAGTATCTTGTAACAGAACCCATCGTGTGATAATTTAAAGGCGATCGTTCCATAGAAGTGGAAGTACCATCGGGTGTGCCCCAAGAAACCACAGTAGCTGTAACGTTTTATTAATTTCTTCACGTGTGGGTCCACAACCTCAATATAACTCGTAAGTGATGAAACCATTTTAAAAACCGCCACAGGCTGTCAGTTGTATTATGCAAGATGACTTTATTGAATTAAATAGGCAAACTATTTACCTGGCCAGTTTCGACCTTCGGGCATTTTCAAAAGCTGCATGTTTGAAAACGAACAGGGCCGAAAGTAGCTAGTCATGTGACACACATACATGGTGCAATAAAGGCATATTTCATAGTAGAACTGACAGCCTGCGACATTTTTTAAAATGGTTCCATCATTACATCTACATCTACATGGATACTCTGCAAATCACATTCAAGTGCCTGGCAGACGGTTCATCGAACCACCTTCGCAATTCTCTATTATTCCAATCTCGTATAGCACGTGGAAAGAATGAACACCTATATCTTTCCGTACGAGCTCTGACTTCCCTTATTTTATCGTGGTGATCGTTCCGCCCTACGTAGGTCGGTGTCAAGAAATATTCGAAGGAGAAAGTTGGTGACTGGAATTTCGTGAGAAGATTTCGTCGCAACGAAAAACGCCTTTCTTTTAACGATTTCCAGCCCAAATCCTGTATCATTTCTGTGACACTCTCTCACATAGTTCGCAATAATACAAAACGTGTTGCCTTTCTTTGAACTTTTTCGATGTACTCCGTCAGTCCTACCTGGTAAGGATCCCATACCGCGCAGCAGTATTCTACAAGAGGACGGACAAGCGTAGCGTAGGCAGTCTCCTTAGTAGGTTTGTTACATTTTCTAAGTGTCCTGCCAGCAAAACGCAGTCTTTGGTTAGCCTTCCTCACAACATTTTCTGTGTGTTCCTTCAAATTTAAATTTTTCGCAATCGTAATACCTAGGTGGTGTTGGTGTTGTCTTCAGTCCTGAGACTGGTTTGATGCAGCTCTCCATGCAACTCTATCCTGTGCAAGCTTCTTCATCTCCCAGTACTTACTGCAATCTACATCCTTCTGAATCTGCTTAGTGTATTCATCTCTTGGCCTCACTCTACAATTTTTACCCTCCACGCTGCCCTCCAATGCTAAATTTGTGGTCCTTTGATCCCTCAGAGCATGTCCTACCAACCGGTCCCTTCTTCTTGTCAAGTTGTGCCACAAACTCCTCTTCTCCCCAAATCTATTCAACACCCCCTCATTAGTTATGTGATCTACCCATCTAATCTTCAGCATTCTTCTGTAGCACCACATTTCGAAAACTCTTATTCTCTTCTTGTCCAAACTACTTATCGTCCATGTTTCACATCCATACATGGCTACACTCCATACAAATACTTTTAGAAACGACTTCCTGACACTTAACTCTATACTCGATGTTAACAAATTTCTCGTCTTCAGAAACGCTTTCCTTGCCATTGCCAGTCTACATTTTATATCCTCTCTACTTCGACCATCATCAGTTATTTTGCTCCCCAAATAGCAAAACTCCTTTACTACTTTTCGTAATCTAATTCCCTCAGCATCACCCGACGTAATTCGACTACATTCCATTACCCTCGTTTTGCTTTTGTTGATGTTCATCTTATATCCGCCTTTCAAGACACTGTCCATTCCGTTCAACTGCTCTTCCAAGTCCTTTGCTGTCTCTGACAGAATTACAATGTCATCGGCGAACCTCGACGTTTTTATTTTTTTCTCCATAGACTTTAATACCTACTCCGAATTTTTCTTTTCTTTCCTTTACTGCTTGCTCAATATACAGATTGAATAACATCGGGGAGAGGCTACAACCCTGTCTCTCTCTCTCTTCCCAACCGCTGCTTCCCTTTCATGCCCCTCGGCTCTTGTAACCGCCATCTGGTTTCTGTACAAATTGTAAATAGCCTTTTGCTCCCTGTATTTTACCCCTGCCACCTTAAGAATTTGAAAGAGTGTATTCCAGTCAACATTGTCAAAAGCTTTCTCTAAGTCCACAAATGCTAGAAATGTAGGTTTGCCTTTCCTTAATCCATTTTCTAAGATAAGTCGTAGGGTTAGTATTGCCTCACGTCTTCCAACATTTCTGCGGAATCCAAACTGATCTTCGCCGAGGTCGGCTTCTACTAGTTTTTCCATTCGTCTGTAAGAAATTCGTCTTAGTATTTTGCAGCTGTGACTTATTAAACTGATAGTTCGGTAATTTTCACATCTGTCAACACCTGCTTTCTTTGGGATTGGAATTATTATATTCTTCTTGAAGTCTGAGGGATTTCGCCTGTCTCATACATCTTGCTCACCAGATGGTAGAGTTTTGTCAGGACTGGCTCTCCCATGGCCGTCAGTAGTTCCAATGTAATGTTGTCTACTCCCGGGGCCTTGTTTCGACTTAGGTCTTTCAGTGCTCTGTCAAACTCTTCACGCGGTATCGTATCTCCCATTTCATCTTCATCTACATCCTCTTCCATTTCCATAATATTGTCCTCAAATACATCGCCCTTGTATAGACCCTCTATATACTCCTTCCACCTTTTTGCTTTCCCTTCTTTGCTTAGAACTGGGTTTCCATCTGATCTCTTGATATTCATACAAGTGGCTCTCTTTTCTACAAAGGTCTCTTTAATTTTCCTGTAGGCAGTATCTATCTTACTCTTAGTGAGATAAGCCTCTACATCCTTACATTTGTCCTCTAGCCATCCCTGCTTAGCCATTTTGCACTTCCTGTCGATCTCATTTTGGAGACGTTTTTATTCCCTTTTGCCTGCATCATTTACTGCGTTTTTATATTTTATCCTTTCATCAATTAAATTAAATATTTCTTCTGTTACCCAAGGATTTCTACTGGCCCTCGTCTTTTTACCTACTTGATCCTCTGCTGCCTTCCCTACATCATCCCTCAGAGCTACCCATTCTTCTTCTACTGTATTTCTTTCCCCCATTCCTGTCAATTGTTCCCTTATGCTCTCCCTGAAACTCTGTACAACCTCTGGTTTAGTCAGTTTATCCAGGTTCCATCTCCTTAAATTCTCACCTTTTTGCAGTTTCTTCAGTTTTAATCCACAGTTCATAACCAATAGATTGTGGTCAGAGTCCACACCTGCCCCTGGAAATGTCTTACGATTTAAAACCTGGATCCTAAATCTCTGTCTTGCCATTATATAATCTGTCTGATACCTTCTAGTATCTCCAGGATTCTTCCATGTATACAACCTTCTTTTATGATTCTTGAACCAAGTGTTAGCTATGATTAAGTTATGCTCTGTGCAAAATTCTACCAGACGGCTTCCTCTTTCATTTCTCTCCCCCAATCCATATTCACCCACTATGTTTCCTTCTCTCCCTTTTCCTACTCTCGAATTCCAGTCACCCATGACTATTAAATTTTCGTCTCCCTTCACTACCTGAATAATTTCTTTTATCTCATCATACATTTCATCAATTTCTTCATCATCTGCAGAGCTAGTTGGCATATAAACTTGTACTACTGTAGTAGGCATGGGCTTCGTGTCTATCTTGGCCACAATAATGCGTTCACTATGCTGTTGGTAGTAGCTTACCCGCACTCCTATTTTTTTATTCATTATTAAATCTACTCCTGCATTACCCCTATTTGACTATGTATTTATGACCCTTTATTCACCTGACCAAAAGTCTTGTTCCTCCTGCCACCGAACTTCACTAATTCACACTATATCTAACTTCAACCTATCCATTTCCCTTTTTAAATTTTCTAACCTACCTGCCCGATTAAGGGATCTGACATTCCACGCTCCGATCCGTAGAACACCAGTTTTGTTTCTCGTGATAACGACGTCCTCTTGAGTAGTCCTCGCCCGGAGATCGGAATGGGGGACTATTTTACCTCCGGAATATTTTACCCAAGAGGACGCCATCATCATTTAACCACACAGTAAAGCTGCATGCCCTCGGGAAAAATTACGGCTGTAGTTTCCCCTTGCTTTCAGCCGTTCGCAGTACCAGCACAGCAATGCCGTTTTGGTTAGTGTTGCAAGGCCAGATGAGTCAATCATCCAGACTGTTGCCCCTGCAACTACTGAAAAGGCTGCTGCCCCTCTTCAGGAACCACACGTTTGTCTGGCCTCTCAACAGAACCCCTCCGTTGTGGTTGCACCTACGGTACGGCCATCTGTATCGTTGAGGCACGCAAGCCTCCCCACCAACGGCAAGGTCCATGGTTCATGGGGGTAGAATACCTAGGTATTTAGTTGAATTTACGGCTTTTAGATTAGACTGATTTATCGTGTAATTGAAGTTTAACGCGTTCCTTTTAGCACTCATGTGGATGACCACACACTTTTCGTTATTTAAGGTCAACTGCCACTTTTCGCACCATTCCGATATTTCTTCTAAATCGTTTTTCAGTTTGTTTTGATCTTCTTATGACTTCATTAGGGGTCTTATGTGTTCAATATACAGGAGCGATCAAAAAGTTTCCGTTCGGAGGCCGTTCAATTGAGAATCGGTTCACAAATCAGGCAAAATCACGGTGAGCCTTGAGGCAATCACCCCACAGACGCAACAGGTCCAAGATACCCGTTGGTGAAACACCGTGATCTGCTGCGTGAAGAAGTTCGTGACCGCCTGCTGCACATTCTCGTCCGACAGGAATCGTCGACTCTTCAAGGGCTTTTTTAAGGTACCGAAGGGAGGGTGCGGTAACCGCCTGGGTAGAGTCAGGGCTACAGGGTGGGTGTTCGACTGTCTTCCACTTGAGCTGGCGCAACTTCTGCGGTACCACATTTTCGATATGGCGACGTGCATTATCATGAAGCAGCAGCACCAGTCCACAACGCTTGTATTCGACAGACATCCTGTCCAAACGCGTTCTTTACATGGTTCAAATGGCTCCAAGCACCTTGGGACTTAACATCTGAGGTCATCAGTCCCCTAGACTTAGAACTGCTTAAACCTAATTAACCTAAGCATAGCACATACATCCATGGCCGGCGCAGGATTCGAACCTGCGACCGTAGCAGCAACGTGGTTCCAGACTGAAGCACCTAGAACCGCTCGGCCACAGCGACCGGCACACGTTTTTCAAACTCAGACGGATGTCTACTAGTTTTTGCTCTGCGGCAACGAAGAAAAGAATACCAGCAAGATAGTTCCGTTTGGAAGCATTTTGTAATAATGTCGTCGTAGTCGACGTTTCCGCTTTACCGCACGCAGGTCGGAAAGACACTAATGCCACACTAATTCTTTGCCTGTATGTTGGTTCCTATACAGCCGCATCGATCAACCATTATCTGCTTCACTAAAAAGTTGTTCGCGGACCATGGCATCGTCTATGGGAAAGTGTCGTGGCTGGGGCGGTCGTCTTGCAGTAATGCTTAGACAAAATTCTTCAGTTGGTGTAATGAATGGCAGCCCTCTTTAAATGGGGTAAGAAAGGGAAAGAACCAGGTAGTGTCTCATTCCAACATTTATGCTGAAAATCTTGAGCACGTCACATCGTATAGGTGTTTTGGTGTGATTCCAGGAAGCGATACGAAATTTGCCGAGCACGTTAAATCAGTATTAGGGAAGATAATGGAAGGCTTAGATTTTTCATGGTGAACGAAATCCTCTGCAGTTGTAATTACAAAGTTCTTTTATTTGGATAAAGGCATGTACGCTGCCCTGGTTTCAGGACATTAATCCCATCTTCAAGTAATACTTAACTGCGTTCGACAAAACCGTACACGTTAGGGTAGAAGAACTAACAAATTTATCCAGCAGTATGAGGGGGCCTGTGGGGGCGAAACACACGACGGCACATTTTTCATGCCTTACCCGCACCGACTCTTGTTAATTTTTCTACGTGACGTCTACGGTTTCGTCGTACGCAGTGAAGTAGCATTTGAACATGGGATTAATGTTTTGAAGCCGCGCGGAGTTGCCGCGAGGTCTGGGGCGCCATGTCACGGATTGCGCGGCCCCTCCTGCCGGAGGTTCGAGTCCTCTCTCAGGCATGGGTGTTTGTGTTGTTCTTAGCATAAGTTAGTTTAAGTAGTGTGTAAGTCTAGGGACCAATGACCTCAGCAGTTTGGTCTCTTAGGGATTCGCACATCTGAACATTTTTGAATGTTCTGAAACCAGGGCAGTGTACTTACCTTTAAGCAAATAAGGAAGCTTCGTAATTGCAACTACAGTGGATTTTATTCACCATGAACAAACCAAGTAATTGTTGTGAATGTCGCTCTAAGAATATAATAGATTTGCTGGCAGGGGCCTGGAATGTGCAGTGCTCCTGCAACGGAAGACGCCAGTGTTTGCAGTTCCTCTCATGAAGCCATGAGGAGAAACAGAGAACGAATTCACAGACACGGTGCTAGGGTCGTATCAGATCGATAAAGCATACACGTAAATGTAACAGTAATCCACGGGAAACTTAAACGCGAATCCTAGGAAGAAAGACTACATATTCCCTGCGGAACCCCGTTGGATAAATTAAAAGAAACTATTCGAAGAGGAGTGGGACAATTACGCTGCCACTAACCTCTATCTCGAGTAGGGAGCAAGAGAATATAGCGAGTGAGATTAGAGCGCCTATAGAGTAATTTTCTCATCGCTAGGTGTGCAAATGGAACAGGAAAAAAACTGATAATATTGGTTCATCGTTCCCTCTGCCAGGGCGTGCATCGTGACTTATGGAGTACATTTGTAGATGTAGATGCAGTATCGGAGTTCAGAACGTGTCGACCAGTAGCGACTGCTTCACGAGCCCGCCTGGCAGGCGGTACGGTGCTGCCCGCTCTCTGTCTGTCTCTCTCTCTCTCTCTGTCTCTCTCTGTCTCCCCCCTCCCCTCCCTCAGTCTTGGCTGGCAGTCAGTCTCTTTGGCTGGACCGGAAGCTGCACGCCGGAAGCACATTCCCTTCGTATCGGCTGCAACCGGAAGCCACCTGAGAGGAAGCGGACAACGGGAAAGACATGCGGCTTTCCTGCACTCTCTTGCGACTACAAACTACGCCAGCTAGCCTTTCCTTTTGTCGGTCTTGCGACACTGTTCTCCTCGAGCTAAACTGAAAGACTTCCATTTCGGGGAAACCGTGACGGGTCGCTAGGAGTCCATACCCGACGTTATTCACTTACGTGTACTTCCTGCTTTGTCTTAATTTGTATCTACTTCTCGAATACGTTTAAACTGCTCGTCATGAAATACATTTTTAATGTACCCTGTAAACACATCAGAAAAATGTATCTCTGAGAGGTCATCACACAAATACCGCCTCAATTTAGCACGAAAGACAATCCAAGAGTTTCTTTAGGTAATGCATATGAAGCTGAAAGCACTCACTGATTACCAGATACCGCAAAGCGACCATTTTGCGCAGAAATTGATAACTATGTTTGACCTGCTGTTCCAGTCCCAGACGTCTCCTGTGGGATTTAGATCGGGTGCTTTAGCGGGCGAATCCTACTGCGATAGGGTTCATAAGCGTTCGTCAAACCGGGAACGTCTGTGTGTGTAGTGCTGTGAACACGGCTGTGATCGTCTTGGAACATGTGAGTCTCAAGGGCATCCTCATCATATTCATTACCTTCCTAATTTCATCACTTCTCCTCCTCTCTGTTCTGGATGTTCTGGCTGCTCTCCTTATTTTCCATCTCTACTGCCGGGGCTACACTTCTCTACCGCTCCCACAGGATCCATCCTGCTGCACCATATGTTAGTATAATTTCAACTTCAGTTTGCAGAATACTGTTCTTTGATCGTTTGATATTTTCCCGCTCCATAAAGTTCCATTTAGATCTTAATTGCTCCTCTTGCCCGCTGGATCTTGCATTCCACGTCTTCTTCACAGCTTCCTGAGTAATGGATAATTGGTTACAAGTATATAACCGGGCTTGTTACTTTAATAGTTCCTTGCGACAGTATTATAACCCTTCCATCTCCTTCCACTAACAGATATTCTGTTTTGCTAGTATTCAAATGCTTCCATTAACTTATTTATCTTGTCATTCTCTCTACTTTTCACTATCAATACTTGATCTCCGGAAAATGATAATGAATAGACAGTTCCATGCTGGAAATGAATTCCCATATCCCCGCACGACTGACTCTACCGTTCCAATGTATACTGCTCACATACTGTAACCAGGATCGGCGACATTGCCGCCTTGTCTAAGCCGTTTCGATGTTTGGAGCGTCTCACTCAACTTTCTCCTTACTGTCACTACTGCGTGCAATTAATGGTATTTCTCCTAATTAGGGATTTTGCTGTACTTCTATACCTATATATTCATTTACTTCCCATTGTGTGCTGAAGAGTAAAGAATCACATACTTTTTTGTAAATCTACAGATATTAGGTGTACTTCCTGACCCTTAGAATGTATTGACGGACATGCACCGTTGAGCGTTCCTGAGGGTTGTTGTATAGAATTTCATGATATCAGAGGAAGGAATCACTCGCGAGTTCCAAAATGCTGTCAGCTTTCCAGCTGGCGAAATGATTGTGCGTAGGGATTTAAAAAGAATGAGGTACAGTGGTTGAGCATTTCCTCGAAAGCCACACAGTTCTGCAGTCAGGCCGGCTGTTGTGGCCGAGTGGCTCTAGGCGCTTCGGTCCGGAACCGCGCTGCTGCTACGGTCGCAGGTTCGAATCCTGCCTCGTGCATGGATGTGTGTGGTGTCCTTAGATTAGTTAGGTTTAAGTAGTTCTAAGTCTAGGGGACTAATGAGCTCAGATGTTAATACCCATAGTGCTCAGAGCCATTCGAACCATTCTGCAGTCAGTGCTTAGCAACGTTTGAGATGGTGTAACGAACTACACCGCAGGTCGGTGGATGACAAGAAACTAGTGGTTCAGAGTGATAAACAGTGCTACATACCCGGACCTACTCAGAACCCCGACCTGAACCCAACTGATCACGCCTGGGACGAGTTAGAATGTCGACTTCTCTGCAGACCCGACCGCCCAACATCATTACCTTCTCTGGTTCCGGCTACTGAGGAAGAATGGACTGCCATTTCTAGACATACATTCGGACATCTCATTGAAAAGGTCCCCAGCAGAGTTCACACTGTCATAAGGTCGACCGGTGGACACACCCCGTATTAAATTCCACTAGTAGGTGTCCACATGCTTTTGATCAGATAGTGCTCTTGCTGAGGATGTGCAGTGTAAATGATACAGCTACCAGGCAGTGCCATGTCCTTCACCTTGAAAACAGAGAGCAAAAATCAATATCTGCTGGAATCCTCTGAGATCAACAAGTAGCTGGCACACAGATGGCTCTTACTTTTGAACGATAAATCACTGTTTGGCATTCCCCCAGTCCTAGACTTCACCTAAACCTTTCATTTCTCTACACTCTCCACACTAACTGGCCCATCTTACTCTTCTGTTTTGTTTCGTATTTCTTTTATTGGGGATTGCAGTGTGTTGTGAATGGTTCAATATTCTTCTTGGAGTTTAATTATTTATTCACTGCTGGCCACCAGACCTTGAACACCAGGAGGTATAAAAAGAATGTTTTACTTACTGCGCATTTAAGGTATAGCGGAGTGAATGCGATTAAATTTGTCGGTGACTGGGTGCGACATTTAGTACAAAGGACTGCCGCCTCTGAAAGCAACAACAGCTCTAACGCAACTGGAATATAGAGTTGAGCTTGCATGACATATACAAGCACACCATTCCATACTGCTTCAGCTTTATGCCATAATTCATCATGACTGAAAGAAACGAAGATCAGAGGGCAACATCTTGTCGACAGCATGGTCGTTAGAGACGCTACACAACCTCGGACTGCGAAAGGAAGGGCAAGAGAATCGTCCATACTCTTTCCAAATGAACTATCCCAGAATTTCCCTGAAGCATAAAGCTTAAATCTGATTGGCCAGCGTAGCTACTGGCAAGTGTGACGTACTAACCTCTAAGCAACCCTTTGAAAAGCTGAAAGCCACCTGGCATATCCCTTTTCATTTAACATGAAAATTACATTAAAGTAAAAGGGTATTGAAAAGGCAGAATAGTACAATAACAAATAATTAAAACAAATTGGATTTCAGTGAGTATATTTACTGACCTCTAACTTCATGTCTTAACTACATTTAACATGGTGGAGGTCTTACTTTTCTTTGTTTTCTGAGAGTGCTTCGGAGCAGGGCACATGCTGAACTTGGGACAGGCAAGGCAGTGTCGATTGTAACGAAAAAGCGGACCTGAGCAGCCAGCAGAGACTCTAGCTTTCACAGAAAACAGGATACGAGCGTGAGCTGTTGTCAGCGAAAAAGTTGCGTCACCGGGCGAGTCCCCAGGGGACCAGTGCTGCTGTTCATTTGCAACGTGTGCCGAGGGAAAGAAGACCAGCGCTATGCCGTGTTCAGAATAAAGCCTTCAGCAGATAACAATCTCATGCTTCCCTAAAGACATATGGGATGCTGCAAAATAAGAGCCTAGCCTTGAATACAGTTTTTTTAATTAGTTAGGACTCCTGATGTGAGGTTGACAGTTTGGCGTAAAAACGCACGATTGGTAAAAATGCATGAGAGAAGGGGATCAAAAAGTCGTTGGGGCTCTAATGTGATGTTTTTTTATTTATTTTTTATTTTTTAAATGGGGTTTTTGCTTAAGTTGTTAGACCATTGGCAGACTAGGAGTTCTTGAACAATGGTTGGTGGTCATGTCTTGCTTGTCAGGAAAGAAAGAGCTGGCTGTTCAGCTCAGATAGAAAACTGGGAGCCCGACACTGGTCTTGGTACTGTATGCATGTCTATGGGCTACTGTACCCACTCGAGCATCTAACTGGTAGCCCATAGTTCGTGTCTGCGGGACCATGACCCTAACTCTGTACTTCAGAGAGCGATTCGCGATGGCAACATTCTGCTTCTCTCACGCTAATTATTTATGGTGAGAGTTATTAGCAGCTCCAGCATCTTGTTCAGAATTTAGTCAAACCATTGCAGTTAATGTGTCCCATGTCCACCAGTGCATTCGTGCAGTTTCTCAGTTAAATAGTCAGGCTAACAGTCACTGTGATTATTTAGTCAGGAACTCGTATGTCATTTCAGAACGTCAGTTGCGTCTGTAGGGAACCTTTCCAAATCGTTCAGGCAACTCTGGGAACCAGTAAGTTTATTTGGTGCATTTTGTAGCATTAACTTAGTGTTGTCAGATAGGCAGATGCATTTCATCAGAATGAGATTTTCACTCTGCAGCGGTGTGTGCGCTGATATGAAACTTCCTGGCAGATTAAAACTGTGTGCCCGACCGAGACTCGAACTCGGGACCTTTGCCTTTCGCGGGCAAGTGCTCTACCACTTGCACTTGCCCGCGAAAGGCAAAGGTCCCGAGTTCGAGTCTCGGTCGGGCACACAGTTTTAATCTGCCAGGAAGTTTCAGATGCATTTCATGTTTGTGTTTTATCTGAATATGTATATTTAAATCTTGTTTCTATTGACATCTTTAATTAATTTCTTTTCAATATTATGCAGTTCTCCACTTTAGGATCCACAGCTGGAGACGTAACATCAAGTAACGTTAGTTGATCCATTTGTGCACAGTAATTCAGCTTGTGTCTTAAAGGTGTGTCTGTCTCATCATTAATTTTCTGAGTTAGGTTACCAATTTCAAACATATGCAACGTTATGCACGATAAATAGATGTTCGCATTGGGTGTCAGATCTTGATAATGGCAACAGTCGAACACCCTTTGTATCATCAAGTTATCACGAGCAACGTATGATACTGCGTTATCTTGTTGAAAGGTAACGTCGCGGACACCATGAAAACAAACCGTGTTAGAAACTTAACGTTCACTATAGAAATTAGCGCCTATGCGTAACAGAGATATCGTTCTGTGTACTCGGTGGTGCTCCATACTATCATTCCATGGGCTGTGACCATATGGCGATGCCATAAACAATCTGGCAACATTCGTTCTTCTCAGAACCTCCACAAGTGGATATGTCCTCTGCGATACTGTACCCCGGATCTAGACTCGTCTGAAAATACTGTGTGATGGTACTGCTGTGCTACGACTTTTCATTGCTCGCACCGCTGTCAGCAAGCCTCTCTATGCTATCGATCAACCTGCACTGGAGATAAGGGAAGAAACTGGAGTGTACATATCCTTGAGAGAAACACTAGAAATTGGCCCATTTGAGATGGTCGGGTCATGTGAAATGAATGGACGAGGGAACGGCAGCGAAATTGTGACTGCACACTGCTGTGATTGGTAGAAGACCGGTAGGACGATCAAGAAAGAAATGGCCGGACCACGTGAAGGAGGATGTAGAATCAAAAAGCGTCACCTGAGATACACCCCTAAGAGAAGAACGGCACATGGACAGACACTGGTGGAGAGCGCCGTTAAACTAAGCCCAAGCAAACGAAGTAGAAAACCGACGATGATGTAATAGTTATGTGTTACTTGTAACATCTCGGCAATAACTTTGTTACAAATATCGGTTTACTTGTAACATAATTTGTAAGTATAATTTGTTTTCTCTGAGTGATGTACAATGTCTCGTAAATTCATTTATGCTTACTCTGTATACATCCTTACGCATCAGAAAACAAGTTGCAAATGTCAACCTCAAGTGAATTTAAGGGAAGGGAATTAAAGACGGCTAGCTACGAAAGAAGCGATCTAGCCTCAAAGTTGTCAACGCAATAAAAAGAATAAGTGGTAAAAGAACACAGCAGACGGGCTTGGAGAGTGACAGATAGTGTGCAGTACAGAGTAATGATTCCGTGAAAGAATAATACCGTGGACGCCGGAGCAACCGAGCAGCTGTGCGGTGAATTTATGGGAAAACTAATAGAGTGCGGCCATTAACGTCGACAGTGATACATGAAACAGGAAAACCGGCCAGTTCTCGGAGTTCGAAAACGTCTAAAGACAAATATTGACATCTGAATATTTCTCTCTCTCTTTGTCTATACATTCTTGAGCTGTTTTCTCAACGAGACGCGTCGTTGCCTTTGGGGAACGCGATGAAACATTTCGTACCTCCATCCTTTCCGTAATACGCTGGTTGACAAAGTAGGTCTCTTGAAGACATTTATCCAGCACGAATGGAAAATTAACATGAGTAAGCATCTGCTGTTGCACTCTTGGTATACGTATTAATGTCGGCATCAAATGTAATCGTTCAAAGTAAAGCACTCAGTGGAACTGGAAAAGCCATATTTTATTACAGTCTTCGTTCGGTTTCTGAAGTTTTCCGGAGATACTATAGCAAGTTCACTGTCGGATATTAAGTAAAGTGAGCATACTTTCCTACGTCTATAGCAGCAATGTTTTAGGGTTACAGAAGATTTTTTTAAAAAAAGTTCGTGACATTCTCTTTCGTCTTGTTTTATACACTCCTGGAAATGGAAAAAAGAACACATTGACACCGGTGTGTCAGACCCACCATACTTGCTCCGGACACTGCGAGAGGGCTGTACAAGCAATGATCACACGCACGGCACAGCGGACACACCAGGAACCGCGGTGTTGGCCGTCGAATGGCGCTAGCTGCGCAGCATTTGTGCACCGCCGCCGTCAGTGTCAGCCAGTTTGCCGTGGCATACGGAGCTCCATCGCAGTCTTTAACACTGGTAGCATGCCGCGACAGCGTGGACGTGAACCGTATGTGCAGTTGACGGACTTTGAGCGAGGGCGTATAGTGGGCATGCGGGAGGCCGGGTGGACATACCGCCGAATTGCTCAACACGTGGGGCGTGAGGTCTCCACAGTACATCGATGTTGTCGCCAGTGGTCGGCGGAAGGTGCACGTGCCCGTCGACCTGGGACCGGACCGCAGCGACGCACGGATGCACGCCAAGACCGTAGGATCCTACACAGTGCCGTAGGGGACCGCACCGCCACTTCCCAGCAAATTAGGGACACTGTTGCTCCTGGGGTATCGGCGAGGACCATTCGCAACCGTCTCCATGAAGCTGGGCTACGGTCCCGCACACCGTTAGGCCGTCTTCCGCTCACGCCCCAACATCGTGCAGCCCGCCTCCAGTGGTGTCGTGACAGGCGTGAATGGAGGGACGAATGGAGACGTGTCGTCTTCAGCGATGGGAGTCGCTTCTGCCTTGGTGCCAATGATGGTCGTATGCATGTTTGGCGCCGTGCAGGTGAGCGCCACAATCAGGACTGCATACGACCGAGGCACACAGGGCCAACACCCGGCATCATGGTGTGGGGAGCGATCTCCTACACTGGCCGTACACCACTGGTGATCGTCTACGGGACACTGAATAGTGCACGGTACATCCAAACCGTCATCGAACCCATCGTTCGACCATTCCTAGACCGGCAAGGGAACTTGCTGTTCCAACAGGACAATGCACGTCCGCATGTATCCCGTGCCACCCAACGTGCTCTAGAAGGTGTAAGTCAACTACCCTGGCCAGCAAGATCTCCGGATCTGTCCCCCATTGAGCATGTTTGGGACTGGATGAAGCGTCGTCTCACGCGGTCTGCACGTCCAGCACGAACGCTGGTCCAACTGAGGCGCCAGGTGGAAATGGCATGGCAAGCCGTTCCACAGGACTACATCCAGCATCTCTACGATCGTCTCCATGGGAGAATAGCAGCCTGCATTGCTGCGAAAGGTGGATATACACTGTACTAGTGCCGACATTGTGCATGCTCTGTTGCCTGTGTCTATGTGCCTGTGGTTCTGTCAGTGTGATCATGTGATGTATCTGACCCCAGGAATGTGTCAATAAAGTTTCCCCTTCCTGGGACAATGAATTCACGGTGTTCTTATTTCAATTTCCAGGAGTGTATAATATATCCAAGAATTATTTACATGCGGTGCTTCGCTTCACTACAGGACACTGCGGTTTTATATGCAGTCTTTGACGAATCTGAGCACCGTGAAGTAACCTTCAGACAGTCACACATCGTCGATCGCTTGGTATCCGTGCATTAGTATGTACCAAATTATCATCGGAAGATGACTTGCCTGTGAATGATGAAGGGCAACGATCTTAGAATAATATAGGGGGAATCCCATTTACCTTGAACGCCCAAAATAATATTTATCAAGAAGTAAAATTAAAAAAAGGGTCAAGCAAATGTCGTCTAGCTACCATTGGGACATTAACCGACATATTTGCCTATCTTCTAAGTTTCCGCGTTACAAAGATATGAACAGCAGTATGTCTGTTTTAAATAGCATTTTACTTTTTTATTTGATAGTCCGTTTCCTCTCTGCAAGACCTGTTCAAAAACGTATCACAAATTAAGTTTTCCACTTTCTGGTGTTGACAGTAAACAAGTGGAGAACCTTTAGTATAACTAAAACAATATTATTGCAGTTACTGTGCAAAACCCCGGGTATGTGAGGATGTGAAATCTAAATGAATCTCAAATTAACTAGGAATCAGGCATACCCCTGAGATTCAGTCCTGAATTTAATGTTCACAACGGAATTACTAACGCCATTATTTGTCGTTCCTGACAGTGAATCTGATGGTGGAGAACTGAGATAATGTTTGTTATTTAAAGGAAATGGTTGTGATAATAAAATAAAGATTTAAGTAACACTATGGTTTATTACAAAAGACACGTTACTAATTGTGTAAGAAACACGATTATGTGGACAAGACTTTTACAAAAATGTATCTTTGTATGAGAATTGCAAACTAAAGCTCTGGGTTGACAGAGTTACTGAAAGAGATGGAGCAGCACAAAATCTCAAATCTAATTCTGTGAACTAGGTGCAATACCCTGACTAAGGTGATCGCAGTGTCTGTTTGTTTGAAACAAACACGCAAAAATTCTAAAGATCTGAGGAAGCAATTGATGAATACGAACCAATGATAACTATTGTGCGACCGAGCAAGGTGGCGCAGTGGCTAGCACACTGGACTCGCATTCGGGATGACGACGGTTCAATCCCGCGTCCGGCCATCCTGATTTAGGTTTTCAGTGATTTCCCTAAACCGCTCCAGGCAAATGCCGGGATGGTTCCTTTGAAAGGGCACGGCCGACTTCCTTCCCTGTCCTTCCCTAATCGGATGAGACCGATGACCTCGTTGTCTGGTCTCCTTCCCTAAAACAACCCAACCCAACTATTGTGGAACAGAACTACTATATTCTCGCGTGCCCTGATATGACAGAGCTGTAAGCGATGCTTGTTCAACGTACTGTGAGCAGAGTGTTGATACAGTGGCTCTACGGCTCAGCCACAACTTGGCCTCCGTCACCTGTCCGTGACTTTTTCCCCAGAACTCCTCTAACTTCAGTGTCTTTTCACCATCTGCAACCGATTTTTTCCACTTTCTTCCCAGCAGCTGGCTCCCGTCTTCCCATCAACAAAGTTCGACCATCGATCGTCTTACAAGCTGATATAGCTTGCCATTCGTGTAATTTTTTGCAATGTTGAGCACCCAGAAGTGACGAAACGAAAACTGGCCAATCAATCGAATTTCAAGCGTCCTGCTGTAAGTTACTTCCTCATGCTGTCACCACTAACACTCCAGTCGGTGCTCATACAGCCGCCAGCTAGCCTGACATCCAAGACTACTAGACTAGTAGCCAATTTGGCTCCAGATCTACCCGTAAAGTAGATCAGTGTCAGTGCTGTTTTTTAGTTTTTAGGAAAGTCAGGAGATGTTTATCTTCCCAAGCATATCACTTAATAAGCTCTTGGCGTCAACCATCCGCTGAGAATTCTGTCTTCTGGAATGACGGCGTTTCATCTCGGCCTGCGACAGACTGTCCTACAAATGTCATTGGCTTGTCTGCTTGGTCTCCGTGCGGCAAAGAGACTTCCACCCCTGGCAAGGAGACGGGCGCCCCATCTCCCCTATCTTCGATGTTATTAAACTCTGAAAAGACCCACTATCTACAGTTCAGAACCTGTAAGAGATTTCCTTCCAGTATGTGTTTAATATACGAAGACATGCAGACCTAGTAGGTTGACAGTGTTAAATTTCAGGGATTACAACTCGATAATAAATGCAGTTGGAAAGCGCATACCACAGAATTGCTTAAGCGCTTAAACAAGTCTGTATTTGCAGTGAGAATGACGTCAGTTGTAGGACATATAAATATAAAAAATCTTGCATACTTTGCTTACATTCATTCTACACTATGTGATCAAAAGTATCTGCACACCTCCAAAAACATACGTTTTTCATATTAGGTGCATTGTGCTGCCACCTACTGCCAGGTACTCTATATCAGCGACCTCAGAAGTCATTAGACATCGTGAGAGAGCAGAATCGGGCGCTCCACGGAACTCACGGGCTTCGCACGTGGTCAGGTGATTGGGTGTCACTTGTGTCATACGTCCGTACGCGCGATTTCCATACTCCTAAACATCCCTAGGTCCACTGCCTCCGGAGTGACAGTGAAGTGGAAACGTGAAGGGACACGTGCAGCACAAAAGCGTACAGGTCGACCTCGTCTGTTGACTGACAGAGACCGCTGACAGTTGAAGAGGGTCGTAACGTCTAATAGGCAGACATCTATCCAGACCATCACACAGGAATTCCAAATTGCATCAGGAGCCATTGCAAGTACTATGACAGTTAGGCGGGAGGTGAGAAAACATGCATTTCATGGTCGAGCGGCTGCTCATAAGCGACACATCACGCCGGTAAATGCCAAACGACGCCTCGCTTGGTGTAAGGAGCGTAAACATTGGACGATTGAACAGTGGAAAAACGAAGTGTGGAGTGACGAATTACGGTACACAATGTGGTGATCCGATGATAGGGTGTGGGTATGGCGAATGCCCGGTGAACGTCATCTCCTAGTGTGTGTAGTGCCAACACTAAAATTCGGAGGCGGTGGTGTTATGGTGTGGTCGTGTTTTTCATGGAGGGGGCTTGCAACCCTTGTTGTTTTGCGTGGCACTATCACAGCACAGGCCTACACTAATGTTTTAAGCACCTTCTTTCTTCCCACTATCGAATAGCGATTCGGGAATGGCGATTGCATCTTTCAACAAGATCGAGCACCTGTTCATAATGCACGGCCTGTGGCAGAGTGGTTACACGACAATACCCCCATCTCTGTGATGGACTGGCCTGCACAGAGTCCTGACCTGCATCTTGTAGAACACCTTTTGAATGTTTTGGAACACCGACTTCGTGCCACGTCTCACCAACCGACATCGATACGTCTCCTCAGTGCAGCGTTCTATGAAGAATGGGCTGCCATTCCCCAAGAAACCTTCCAGCACCTGACTGAACGTATGCCTGCGAGAGCGGAAGCTGTCACCAAGGCTAAGGGTGGGCCAACACCATATTGAATTCCAGTATCATCAATGAAGTTGTAAGACATTTTCAGCCAGGTGTCCGGATACTTTTGATCACATAGTGTATTATGTCAGATTCTGGGGTAACTCATCAAGCCGAGCAAAAGTTCTTATCGTGCAAAAGCGTGTAATAAAAATCATTTGTGATGTAAATTCAAGAATATCATGTAGAAACCTGCTCAAGGATGTTTGTATTCTAACCACTGCTTCTCACTATATTTATTCCTTAATGAAATTTGTTGCTAGTAATTTATCTCTGCAACCAATAGCTCAATCATAGTATCACAACTAGAAATAATAAAAATCGACATATAGATCTTAAATCACTTATCTTGGTCCGAAAAGGGATCCAATACTCAGGAATAAACATATCCAATAAATTGCCAGCAACCGTTTAAAACTTGGGTTTCAGATTAAGCACGGTTTAAACAGAGCTTAAAAGACTTTTTGATAGGCAAATCCTTCTGCTCTATAGATGAATATCTTAACAGAGACTGTTAGACCAGCTTAAGTAAAAATGTCTGTTAGATTTCAGTTTTGACAGCACTTTTTCACAACAGTCAAGATTAGGTATTTTGAGTATGATAAATTTATTTATAGTGCATAACAATATTTCATTCTGACAGCGTATTAATTCTATAGATATTATCTGTTCCAGTTTACTGTAGTGTATTCACCTAGTTTGACAATCTCCTGACAAATGGTCATGGTAGTAAATATTCTATTCATATGTTTTATGTTATACTTCATGACATGTTCCACACCCCTGAGAATCATCTCATTTTTTGGGTCTATCGAACGAAAACTGTGTCTTATCTAATCTAATCTTTTTCCTGTGTTTCTGCGAAGGTCTGCTCACCAACGGCTTCCCATGGCTCATTCCACTGGGTCTTGCAATGCATTGCAGATCGAATACGCAATGTGGATTAACGACAAAGTTTGGTGTGTCAGCCTGGATATAGTTTTTAGACGGTTTCCCATACCCCACTAGGTCAATACCGTGCTGATACCCACGTACTGTCTCCTTTAACCGCTCACAAACATTTATAAAACTTCTGCTGACTTTCACGTGAATTACACCATGTACAGATACTTGGGGTACACATGTTCCGTGGGGGCTAATGAGGCAGCAACAGGAAGGGCATCCAACCACCCCTTAAATTAACCACGCCAAATCTGTTCTTAACTGTTCCTAACCTGCGCCGATGCGAGCCAAAGGCACAAGAAAAAGGGGAAGTCTGTTCTGCTATCTTATGTTTTCCTTACATTGATAGCTTTTCCAGCTTCTCTTCGTTGGCGTACGTTGCACTCACACAAACCTTAAATTAAGTAAAGTCGTACGGCATTGTTGACTGGGAGGCTGTGAAGAACAGGCTCAGGTGCTTTAATGAAAAGGTTTTTCTTTTCACGCACAGTGGCACCTTTCCTTCGTGAAGTGTGAGAGTCTGTATTGGGTATATGTAATGCGGTGTAGTGTTTGTGTTGTGTTTTGACGGAAGAAGGGAGAGCATGAAACCCATTGATAGCACATGGCCTACTCCTCCAAAATAACACAAAGGGTGCCCTTGAGCTTGATATAGGATCACCATCAACAGTATCACACACTCTCGCCATGAGACACTGCGGAGAGGTTTGAAATTTAATATAGGACATTTCCGCTGATTCTGATGATCAGGAATTTTTGTGCTACCATCTATCCTCCCCTTAGCCGGAAAGGCGAAAGGAAAATTGTGAACAGCCCTCGGTGTACCCGCGCGGTTACCCATCCAATTACTAAACACACTCGATGTTCCTTGACTTCAGTGACCTGGCGGGAACAAGTGTATTCAACAAGCAAAGGCTACTTGCAACCTTCAACTGAAGACGGTTGACTGAACGACTAATGTGCGTTTTCCTTGTGTTTCCTTATTTACTGTCAACTCAAGCATGTGGACGAATTTCGTTACCACTAGTACCTGCACTGTGTGCTAATACACAAAAGTAAAACTCTGTTTTATGTTCTGTTTTCAATAATATCACATCTTCGTGAATGGTACGCTGTGATAGGTTTCCGAACAAATGTTGAGGGAGCAAAGTGGATTATCAAATGGTTCAAATGGCTCCGAGCACTATGGGACTTAACTTCTAAGGTCATCAGTCCCCTAGAACTCAGAACTACATAAACCTAACTAACCTAAGGACATTACCCACATCCATGCCCGAGGCAGGATTCGAACCTGCGACCGTAGCGGTCGCGCGATTCCGGACTGTAGCGCCCAGAACCGCTCGGCCACCTCAGCCGGCTATCGAATGAAAAACGTATGGTGTTATTAAAAAAAAGGTAATGCTTTGGTAACGAACAATGGTACAAGAAAGCCAATCTAGCAGGCTAATGCCTCCACCCCCCCGGCATCTAAATAACATTTACTTGATACATTATTTACTATGTTTCTAAGCAAAACATTAATTTAGGTGGTTTAGATCAACGGGACAACCTGTTTTTAGTATACAGTATGTACTCTTACAAACATATATAGGAAAATTTTTGGACGATTTTGCTTTTTATGAAACTGAAATTAATTACGTAAATGATGTTTTCAATTAGTGGTGATGGTTATGTGAATATATTCTATGAATATTGTATTACAAACTGAAAATGACTGATTCGTGTACAGTGTCGATTTATAGCAAGGTAAAGAAAACCAGGCACCAAGAGAAAAGATCATAGGCTAAGCGTGAGAGCACCGGAGCAGAGAGCAGACACAGTCTTACAGGAGCTGCCACACAGTAAATGAACCGTCGGAATGAGACTAAGGTAATGTGAGAAAAACTGTGGGAAATCCTCCCCCGTAATAGGTCGGGCGTGCACTATATGCAGGTAGCAGCTACTAGGCTAGCGGAGTACGTGTGTCGTGCACATAGGGGGTTTTTACGTCAGAGGCACCCCCACTTTACGTATCAGAGGCAAATTGCCTTCCAGAATCGAAGATACATCAGCTACAATGTTTTCAGAGAATGTTCGTCCTCGCAGATCGATTGGTATGATATTAGTAAACTGCAAGAGCATCCAAGTAAAAGTCTCAGAATTTGTATCGCTTATTGAAAGTTATAATGCCTAGGCAGTATTAAGAACAGATAGTTGCTTGACACCGGGGGTGAATAGCTACGAAATCCTATGTTCGTATTGAAATATTTATTGTAAGGATAGCTTAGTAGGTTATGGTGGCGGAGTATTAATTATACCTAAGAATTCGGTAATATCTAGCGAGATTTTCGGGGATTCCGAATGTCTATTAACCTGGGTGACATTAAGGTTCAACGATCAGTCAGTATGGCAATCTGATGCTTTTATAGCCCCCTGGGTCAGGAGGTGTAGTGGTAGAGTGGTTCAGAGCGAACTTACACAGTGCAGTTAGTAGTTTCCCTGATCATACTGTTGTATGGGGGAGGGGGTGTCAGAAGGAAGGATTCGTGTGCCATTATTTTGATATAGGTGCAGCGTATTTGGCTAGTAATAAAAATGTCCTCATGCAACGTCGAAGTAATTTGTGTTTCGTTCTACAGAAAGTGTCCACTCACCTTGTGGTGTGTCCACATGACTTCGTCGTAAAAAAAAAAACAAAAAAAAACAAAAAAAAACGAATGTTGTTCTTCTACTGGAAAAGCTTAGTAGATCCAGTAGCATTATACGAATCCAACGAGTGCAACAAATATTTTTCAGTATCATGTTAACTGAGCGATTAATGAAAGGTGGTTTGTGAGCGAAAACTTTGACATTTTGGCACTTGTTTGATGCAAAAACACTCTCAGGCCTATGCCAATCTAAAAGTTCTAGTTTCGTCATTCACACGCAGTGATAGTCACAATAGTCAGCTTATGGTAATTAACAAACCCATTACCAAAAGGACTGTCTGTGACAGAAAGCTCGCTCAAATATTACGCAATATGACCACTACGGATATTTAGTGGGCGGTCACGGCTTATATAACACGCCACTCGGATTTATGTTATTCAATTGTCAAAGTTTATTTGTTATACTCGAACTTTCACTTGTTTGCCTTTATCATACGTCCCCGTCCACTTTGCAGCCCCCTCGTTCAAGTTGGAAGTATTATTCCGCAAAGTTTTCACATCTGTTCAGAGCTTTTATATCCGCGTTCGAACATTAAGGCCGAACTTCGAACTACACTTAGCTTCACAAAGCAAATCTCTTAGCTCACAAATTATGCGCGGACGTACTGGTCTCTAATTGGCTGATACTCCTCATAACCAATCCGATATTAGAATTAAACTGCGCAAGCCCGTGTCTTTTACTTTTGACCAATCACGACTTAATAGCGTTTATGAACTGTTTATCAAAAGAACCAATTTATAAAATCCACAAATATCAAAATATCTCCCCCTTTAAGTAACAGAATTATGGTAAAACGTTTCTTGTTTTCCCAGCCCCATAAACTGGCTACTTGTATATTACAAAATTGCGCTGAGAGTGTAATTCACTTTCTCTGCGCTCATTTTTCAGGCTAATGTATACTCAGTTAGTAAACATTACACAATTAATTTACTTAATATTCGCATTCACAATATCATTCACACTAATAACTAAACAAATTATCAATACTTAATGAGAGTCGCAATAATCGCAATAAATGCAGTTTTGTTTCCAGAATATGTTTTAACTACGTATTATTTCATTGTACTTAAGATGCTGACACCTTTCGTCCACAGTCGTAACTACTTGCAGCTACCTATTGGATCAGAGAGTATCTGTCATGCGATAACCACGACTCATTTTATCTATTTGCTCGCTTCCGTCTCTTACTTACATGGGTGCGAAGCAAGGCAATATGTCTCACCTCGCCAGTGCTTTAATTTTGAATAAAAATTATCAGTAATGGTGGCCGATGACTTGTGGCATAAGAAGTCACCCTCGTTCTACCAACGGCCTGGTCAAAGAGGGTGGAGGAGCGGACAAAAGTTCAGGGAACTCTCTTGCCCTTGGGGTGGGAAACTGTCTCTAAAAGACGAAGACGGAAGAATTAGCAATGATCTACGGCTAGAGGATGGAGAAGGCAACGGAACCCACTACATCAAAGACACATAATGTATATCCACAGGTCATGTGGTCTGTAATTGAAAAAAGTGTCATGATGTTCTCTCCACTAGCAAACGATTCCAGACTATTTTCCCATTCCGGTAGCGGGCTGTCAAGGGGGAGATGACCATGAGAAAGAGACTGGATAAACAAAGAAAGAGTAGCGTTCTATGAGTCGGGGCGTGGAATGTCAGAAGCATGAACGTAGTAGAGAAGCTACAAAATCTGAAAAGGGAAATGCAGAGGCTCAATCTATACATAGTAGGGGTCGGTGAAGCGAACTGGAAAGAAGACAAAAATTTCTAATCCGATTACAGTGTAACGGGGATAGGATACATTACGAATAGGAAGGTAGGCCAGGAAGTGATTTACTGTGAACAGTTCAGTGATAGAGTTTATCTCGTCAGAATTGACAGTAAACCATGGACAACAATAGTTCAGGTATGCATGCTGACGTCGCAAGCAGAGGATGAAGAAGTAGAGAAAGTATATGAGGGTAGTGAACTGGTGATTTAGTACATAAATGGAGATGAAAATTTAATAGTCCTGGGGAACTGGTTGTAGGGTATTAATGGTTACATGGTACTATAGGCATGGTAGCAGGCTATAATACTGCAATAATGAATAGTTCAGTAAGGAGTTCGGTTGAAGACTAATGGACATCTAAAGGGAAACCACAGAGGAAAAACAAGGATACAAAGACGGTAACTGCGAAGAAACCGTGGGTAACAGAAGAAATACTTCAGCTTATCGATGAAAGAAGAAAGTACAAAAATTATCCGGGAAATTCAGGAATACAGAAATACAAGTCACTTTGAAATCAAATAAATACGAAGTGCAGCGAATCTAAATCGAAATGGCAGGATGAAAAATGTGAAGAAGTAGGAAAAGAAATGATTGTCGGAATGGCTGCGTCAGTATATAGATGAGTCAAAACAACAGCTGGCAAAATTAAAAACAAGAGTGTTAACGCTGAGTGTGACATGTGAATTCCACTGTTAAATGCACAGGAGAGAGCGGATAGTTGGAAAGAGTACACTGAAGGCCTCTATGAGGGCGAAGACTTGTCTGATGACGTGATAGAAGAAGAAGCAGGAGTCGATATAGAAGAGATAGGGGATCCAATATTAGAATCACAGATTGAAAGAGCCTTGGAATGAATTTCTGAAGTCATTGAGGGAAATGGCAACAAAAAGACGCATTTGATGTTTATGCGTTATGGCGCACCTTGCCCACAGCTAGGCCATCACAAATTGTGTCGGCAATAGCACAAAGCGGGCAGCTGTCTCATTTCCTCGAAAACTGCGATTCTCCCTGGGGAGCTTCTTCTCTCCTAATGAGATTTACTGACTGTCTTCTGTCGACATCAGGACCCTCAGACCACACCTGTAGTACTCCATCACAGTCCAAAACACGCAAAGCTTTTTTTCCAACCACACAGGACCAGCACTGACAAAATAATAACTGTGAAATAGTGGCAGGGAATGAAACAATATTGCATGGTGATATATGACAGGCAAGCCACCAGATACCAAAATACGGTATAACAGTGCGAAACCATCTTTTACATTCACACTGTACTGATACACACTTGTCATTACATGAAAGATCAGAAGAAGCCAAAGTGGAGCCACCATGACTTGCAAGTTTTTGAACATTTCAACAATATTTACCTTTCAAAACGCACAAACCTGCAGTATTCGCACGAGTAGTTGTAGCTTGTTCTCTGCAGAATAACCTACCGAGTGATCTGATGCAGTTGCAAGACGCTGTAATCCTATATAGGAGGATGGCAGTTCAAATCCCTGTCCAGCCATCCAGATTTATTTTTTTCTGTGACTTCTCTAGTTTGTTTAAGGAGAACGCTGAATGCTTCCTTTGAAAGGGCACGGATGATTCCCTTTTGCATCCTTCCCCAATCTGAGTTTGTGCTCTGTTGTATCAGTGGACGTACAATCAGACATCTACAAACAGGTAACACATTAATGAGTTTATTTACACTTTGTACACTCAAAAAATGAGTTATACGTAACTTTGAATGCTGTAGTTTCTTCTGTGATGCTGAGTCATATACAGATGATAGTAATGCTCTGGATATAACCAAACAGCCATGAGTGCTGATGCAGTTAGTTATGTAAGTCTCTGAACATTAATAACACTTAGTAGCGTCGTGCTACTGAGATGTTCTGTTCCTCACTGCAATCTCCCACACTAATGCTCGTAAGTCTTTTAGATGAACTTGATCTAAAGAGGTGAGGGAGGTCGGGGGAAAAGCTCTGAACCGTGGTTGCTTAAAGGATGTGCCAATAAGTCAGTGTTACGTGAAGTGAGGTCATGTGATTTTAATTTCTTCTAGTGGCGTGCATACGGGGCGCCACCTGACGGAGAACGGCGAGTGATGGATGAGAGATTTCTTTTTAGTAGCAAGAAATATCAAAACTATTGACTCTCTTCAGTTGTTTTTGGGACGGACCGAGTGTGATGAATGAAGCTGTTGTGCGCCAGTAACACCGTTCGTGTGCTTAACAGTGAAAGGAGGAATGTCCACGATGGTTACAGAAGTGGCTGTCTTTCTGTAGTTATCTATCTACAGTCACTCGAGTGAAAATTGACGATAAAATTCCTGAAAAACTGTGTTGATATTACTCATCTGTCGAAAGACTTCCCGCAGAGTTCACTAAACCATGAGGATAACATACTTTCTACACTACTGGCTGATTCGTGTACTGACTCTGGACCGTACGGCCTTCGAACGGGAACTTGTTGATTGACCCTTATACTCCCGCTCAGTTTCACAGAATTTCCACGTGAAATGATACACTACCGGCCATTAAAATTGCTACACCAAGAAGAAATGCAGATGATAAGCGGGTATTCATTGGATAAATATATTATACTAGAACTGACATGTGATTACATTTTCACGCAATTTGGGTGCATAGATCCTGAGAAATCAGTACCCAGAACAACCACCTCAGGCCGTAATAACGGCCTTGATACGCCTGGGCATTGAGTTCAAATGGTTCAAATGGCTCTGAGCACTATGGGACTTAACATCTGAGGTCATCAGTGCCCTAGAACTTAGAACTACTTATACCTAACTAACCTAAGGACATCACACACACCCATGCCCGAGGCAGGATTCGAACCTGCGACCGTAGCAGTCCCGCGGTTCCAGACTGAAGCGCCTAGAACCGCTCGGCCACCGCGGCCCGCTGGGCATTGAGTCAAACAGAGCTTGGATGGCGTGTACAGGTACAGCTGCCTATGCAGCTTCAACACGATACCACAGTTCATCAAGAGTAGTGACTGGCGTATTGTGACGAGCCAGTTGCTCGACCACCATTGACCATACGTTTTCAGTTGGTGAGAGATCTGGAGAATGTGCTGGCCATGGTAGCAGTCGAACATTTTCTGTATCCAGAAAGGCTCGTACAGGATCTGCAACATGCGGTCGTGCATTATCCTACTGAAATGTAGGGTTTCGCAGGGATCGAATGAAGGGTAGAGCCACGGGTCGTAACACATCTGAAATGTAACGTCCACTGTTCAAAGTGCCGTCAATGCGGTGTAACCAATGACACCCCATACCATCACGCAGGGTGATACGCCAGTACGGCGATGACGAATACACGCTTCCAATGTGCGTTCACCGCGATGTCGCTAAACACGGATGCGACCATCATGATGCTGTAAACAGAACCTGGATTCATCAGAAAAAAACGACGTTTTGCCATTCGTGCACCCAGGTTCGTCGTTGAGTACACCATCGCAGGCGTTCCTGTCTGTAATGCAGCGTCAAGGGTAACCGCAGCCATGGTCTCCGAGCTGATAGCTCATGCTGCTTGCTGCAAACGTCGTCGAACTGTTCGTGCAGATGGTTGTTGTCTTGCAAACGTCCCCGTCTGTTGACTCTGGGATCGAGACGTGGCTGCACGATCCGTTACAGTCATGCGGATAAGATGCCTGTCATCTCGACTGCTAGTGATACGAGGCCGTTGGGATCCATCACGGCGTTCCGTATTACTCTCCTGAACCCACGATTCCATATTCTGCTAACAGTCATTGTATCTAGACCAACTCGAGCAGCAATGTCGCGATACGATAAACCGCAATCGCGATGGGCTACAATGCGACCTTTATCAAAGTCGGAAACGTGGTGGTACGCATTTCTCCTCCTTACACGAGGCATCACAACAACGTTTCACCAGGCAACGCCGGTCAACTTCTGTTTGTGTATGAGGAATCGATTGGAAATTTTCCTCATGTCAGCACGTTGTTGATGTTGCCACCGGCGCTAACCTTGTGTGAATGCTCAGAAAAGCTAATCATTTGCATATCACAGCATCTTCTTTCTGTCGGTTAAATTTCGCGTCTGTAGCACGTCATCTTCGTGGTGTAGCAATTTTAATGGCCAGTAGTTTGGGTTCCAAAAGTCCTTTCTGAGATACAAAAAAATTCAGTACGCTATTACTTCTCTGGACTTCGTATTTGGTTACCGTGCGGAACGAGGTCTTCTGAACAGAGCTGCGACCGCTCTCTAGACTCTGCTTTCCTGTGCTAAGACAACTGTCAATGGTGTTAGTCATATCGCTTCGCCCAGTATACCAAAAAAGCAAATAAGCATTGTCAGTCACAAGGGTTAAGGCTGCTTAATTTTAAGGCGCTAAAGGAATCTTGCTTGTGAAATTTTTAATAGAACGTGCTGCGAGATATGAAGACAACTGAGAAGAGCCGCTAAAAACAGGCTATACTTCGCTACACCTGGTATCCAGTTGCTTAACTCTGGACTACTTGATTTCAACAACGACCTTCAGGATGCTCTGTAGGGGCGTTTGCAGGCTCAGGAAGGAGAATTTTATACAGAGGGTATTTGTCAACTATCAAAAGACAAAATAAATCCTTAAGGTTGAATGGTCTCTATATAAAGAAGTAATGAAAAGATATAGTGTTTATATTTTTCTAATAAATTCTTGTAAGCATTTTATGTTCATTTTTGTCGTGTTGTCAGCGCAGAGCGTTCGTGACTCCTATTAATGTGACTGTGGAGGTTACTAGTTATGTATTAAGAGACTTGGGGATTGATCACTCATGCCACGTTGTATACACACCCACTGGACAAGGTGTGTTATGGGCTATTGAAAGTATATAATATCCTATACGGAGATAGCAGATTTAGCTGTAGCTTATAGAACAGCCATGAATTTCTTCCCTTGGAGCACTGTTAGGCAGTGTTCTCCACCGTCTACTCTGAGACTCCGGAGTCAAAGTTAGGGTATCAGCGTGTCCTACTCTAAATACGGTACCCTAGTTCTGGCGTGACCTGTTAGGATTCTGTTTAGCCAGCCTCAAATCTTTTCTGGTGTATCGGACACTGACGCTGATATTGTGGAGTCTTTGCAGCCGTTGCGATGGGTCTCTTTGCTAGACTTCCACTTTGCTTTTCATTCTTGCTTCCTCCATGACAAAGATTTGACGCTCCTACGATACCTGTCCACCCTCTAACGCAGGCACAGCCGCTGCTACCCTCAAGCGGACGTTCGTTAGTGTGGCGGGCTAGCCTAATCGTCCGGTGGCAGGCGTGCGGCTTCTCGGACACATGATGTCATAGCGGCACTCCTCAGCTTTCTGTGAGATCTACAACCGAGACACTTATGGCGTCCGGAAACCAGTCGATACATTATCATTCTGTCAACCGTTGATGGCATTCACGTCGTCTACTCTCCCTTTAGGAGCTATTGGTTGATAAAGCGATGTGTTCGTTGACGTTCGGAAGTCGGCCGATACACTTCCACACTGCCCGTAATAGACAGAATACTAACGTACGGAATATCAGATCAGCCTTGTGACAGGATTTAAGTACTTCTTACTGAACATCACAGAGCATGTCGTTCTGACTGGAGAGAAATTTGCTGATGTAGAAGTAACTTAGGACGTACCCCAAAAAAGTGTTATAGGACCATTACTGTTCACAATACGTATAAATGACCTAGTGGATAACGTCTCTATGATGCTGTTTGCTATTACTCCTGTTGTATCAACGGAAGCTATAACCACAGAAAATTGTAGTGAACCGCAGGCTGACCTTGGGAGCATCACTTGGTGCAGTGATTGTCAGTCGACCCTCAACGTAAGTAAATGAAACGTACGGTGCACAAATAGGCGGAAATTCCTGTTATTCTTTGATTACACGATTGCCAAATTATCATTGGAAGCAGTCACATTCATTAAATATCTGAGAGCATGCGTACGGGAAGAATCCTCAGGGAGTGCAGTGCACCCACACTGGAGATAACGTACAAAATCCGCTCTCGAATAATATCTAGATATTGGCTTGTCAATCTGAAACCCCGTATCAAGTAGGATTTGCAGACGAAATAAAGAAAATCCAAAGAACGGGAGCGCATTTCATCACGCGGAAGCGTTAGGAAGATGCTCATTTAACTCCATTGGCAGACGGTACAAGTGAGGATTTGTGCATCACCGTGAGGTTTACTTTAAATATTTCTTGAGTGTACTTTCCTAGATAAGTCAGTTTATTGCTTACTCCCATGTATATTTTACTAAAAGGCCATGAAGGTAAAATTAGATAGTAACGGGCTCAGATGGAGGCTTCTTAGCAATCGGTACATTCGCGACAGGAACAGGAAAGCATGTAAGCTACAGTGGTAAACAAAGCACGCTGCGGCACACAACAACAAGAGGCTTGCGGATTAAGGATGTACGTTTTGTTGTACATGGCATCAAATTCGTTTGCCAGCGTTTTAGCGTCGACAGATAAGGTAGAACGACACACATTTACATCGCACAAATATCGAATATATTTAATTACGTAGTATTTGTGATTTACAAGACGCGACATGGCAGGTGAAGCGCAGTATTAACATGAAAATTTTCTAAAATTCAGTCAGTTTCTGAAAACAAGTTTCAAGAATAAGAAAGAGATATACCGCTCTTTATTACTCTACATGTGCTTTCGGCAGGAGTCAAAATTCAAGGCTCGTTTTATCTTGTTCTCAGAATATTCGTTCTTGTGGTACACAACGCAGTGCAGCTGTTTAAGATACCATCAGCGCCAGAGACACACGGTCTTCGTCGCTACTGCTCCGGTGCGGTTAATGTCACTTCAGCAAATACAGTGTGCTAGGGTGTACGCGTAAGTTTGTTTTGACGCTGTGTGCCCTAGGATTCGACTGCACGTCCTGTACCTAGGAAAGCATTGCAACACTCATCTGTATGGATCAAATAATCCAGGAAAGGAACGAAACAAATCTACCCGGTATAAAAATCAACTAAAACATGTTGAGGGAAATACGATTACAGTATTTACAGACAACTAGATACTAATGGCTGAAAGCGAACTTAATGTACAAAGATCTCCATACAGACTTTCTCAAAGTAAGGCATTGTAGTTTCAGAATATAAAACTAAGGCAATACCTGTAACTGGAATAAATCTTTAAAGATTAAGTATTTGAATCAACAACAAAATAACAGAACAAATTACAGATTTTGAAAATTGGTAGTGCCGTATTTATCAATTTACAAACCAGATATAGCTAAAGCTTAAAAAATTATAATAAATTAAAGTGAATATTAAAATGAAACTTTGATTAACAAATGCGAAAAGAAATGCAAATTATATTTCGCGATGTGATATTAAATCTGCCACTTCTATGTGGAAGTCAGTATCGGACTTTTAGCAATGATAAAATCGACGGTAAATATTGCACAGAAAATATACCTATGTGCTCCAAGTTACGTAATTTCGAAGGACACGGTGAGAAGTGAGTAAATAAAAAACAATATCATGCGTAAGAAATAGTACATAATATGAAAATATAACAATCTAAATGACACATGCATGTTATTAGGACACCGCAAATAGCATGTTATATGCAGTGCTCTAATATGAGTCGCAAATAAGAAGAATTTGTGACAAACGCGTTGTCGATAGACTGAACAGTTTGCGTAGTCACAGAACGCGTCATATCCAATGGTGCTAATGAATGGTATTGATGAAGATGATGATGACGATGACAGTGTGCACTTACCAACCGGAATGTGAATATATAAAAGGTATCTTGACAAAAACGTTTGTCTGGTACAGAGCACGACTTCTAAATTCTTGTTTAACTTGATCCTACGGTTTTGGCTGCAAATACTTCATTGCCCCCACGCAGCTGAACTCAAATGAGCTTTTTTAGCTTTACATATTTCGGGATAGCAGCGAATATCTGTCGTGACGAAGAGTCTCTTTAGACCGTTTGGCAGCTTTCTAGGTAAAAAATGTTGACCATATTAGTTTTGACTCCATAGCGCATTAAAACGCAGTTCCTACACTCTATCGTCACAGGTTTGTGCAAGTGACACATGCAAAACCCAAGATACCTCGGAAACGAAAACAGCTACAGTGGAACAACTGTGCAGATACCCGTCAGATCCCACACCGAATATGACGAAGAACGGATTCCTCTTCTAGCAGCAGCCAGCTTAATGTCACTGGAACAAGAGGCTGTCAAAATACATTGAGAAAATATATAAAGAAACACCGTCTGGACCACAACTTTTCATTTGAGTTTTATGCAACTGTTGACAAAGTGTACTTTGCAATGCCGGAACTGAAGATGATATGCGGCCTAGGTTGAAATCGGTAGTTGGTAATAAAAAGTTGATTCGATTGCGGTATTTGTTTGATGTGCAGAACTGGACCCCAGGATCACAAACTCGTCCACTTGCTGGAGTTGTCAGAAAACAAATGAAATCCAAGTACAAACATACAAAATTGACTTTAACTCTCCTGTACCATTGCCCAGGAGCAGGGCATTCAAAAGTGCTCAAAGTGGTGACCCTGGACACCGGTACACTGATGCACTCGTTGAATGAGAGAATTATCTACTGTTTCCAGTGTTGCCTGCTGAAGAGAATTCAAGCAAGCACGACACGTTCCTGCACGTCCTCTGGAGCTGTTGGAATATCGCGATAGACAACGTCTTTAATGCATCCCCAAAGAAAAAAAGTCCAGAGGGTTTAAATCAGTATACCTACCAGGCCAAGTAACTGTTCCTCCTAGACCAATCCATCTGGCAGGATACCTTCGGTTCAGAATACAACGTGCACAAAAGGCATTATGCGCTGGAGGTCCATCGTATTGATACCACATAAGCATTATGGTTCTTAGCGGCACTTCATCCAGAAGAGGAGGAAGAATTCGTCTGAGGAAGTTGGCATACGCTGTGCCGTTTAGACTACCATTGATGAAATGAGGACGAATATTTGTAGTACCAAGCATCCCACACCAGACGTTAACTCTCCATTGACTCCATTGACGATGATGTTCCACCTGTCTAAGCCATCGTGGGTTGTCGCTAGACCTATACTGCAGGTTCCTTGTATTTACCTGTCCTTTGTTTGAGAAGGAACATTCATCGGTAAAATGAACATTGGAGAAGAAGTTCGGGTTGGGGAGGATTTGCTGCTGTGCCCACTGACACAACTGTACACGATTCTGGAAGTCATTCCCGTGCAATTCTTGATGTAGGTGCACACGGTAAGGATAGAACCGGTGACGTGTAAGAATACGATGTACACTGGTTTTAGGAATGCCAATCTCGTGTTCAGGCTATCGTGTGCTCACATGTGGCTTCATAGCAAATGAAGCAAGAACAGTAACTTTGACAGCTTCGTCTGTGCGAGTGCTACGACGATTCCGTTGCCGTGGGTTGAGACTTCGCAATTCCTGAAGCGTCGCAACAAGACGAGAAAGGTGCGTTCTTGCCAGGATATCGCTCTCTGAACAGTTCCACTGCCTGCGTAGCATTTCGCCTGCCTTCAACAACAATAATAAAAGAAACGTTATGTCGATGCGGTTTGTAGGTAGGACAGCCTTTACTGTATGCCTATTCTACACAACAGTATTTAAAATGACTAAACTACTGTACTAAATGTACCCGTACATAAGAAAACAGTATTGCAATTACTGTTCTGCTAACTTACATTCCCCATAGATGATTTGAATTTCTATCTTCTCTTCGTTGGTGTACATTTTACTCAAAGAACTCTTCAACTGACGATGGTTGACGGAATGACGGGTGTGCATTCTATTTTTGTTTACATTTGTCCTCTGTTAACGTCAGCGTGGGGATGAATTCCATTACCCCGAGTACCTGCACTAAGAGCTGGGAGCGTCAACGTCAATGTTGTGTTATGTAATTAATAACGTTATGTTTCAGTGAATGATACACTGTGATATAGTTTTGAATAGGTCTTTAGGAGAGGAAATGAATTACCGAATAAAAAATACAGGATGCCATTTAAAAAAGTCATACCACTGTTCATATCTTTGTAAAAAAACAAAGCTACAACGAAGGCATTCATGCTGATTGATGTCCCCCTGACGGCTAAAACCATTTTCTTGAAACATTTTGTAATTTGCATCTGGACAAACAGTTATTTACGATGGTCAAGATAAATAGGACACCCTGTATACAAACGTAATACATCAAGAAATGCCATACTGGCGACCTTCGTAATTTAAAATACATCGCAACTGTCGAAAATAAATTAGCTTAACCATAGAAAGCCATTTAATGACATCCATACTCCAGGTAAAGCCACACTAGCGAAATTTTGTATATTACAAAACATCGTAATTGCCGAAAAATAAATCATGTAGGACATATTTCTAGGCCAGAATGTTGTTTTGTTAACAGATAAAAACCAACATAGCTTGTACTAGTAAGTAAACATCAGGTCACAAAATGATGCATCGTGTAAGTTTCATGTAGAGTGTTATAGCACAATTATCGTACAGAGTTACTATCGAAAGAAATTTTTTACGTACTATGGTGTGCTTAAAAAAGTAAATTACTATTGTTCAAATTGTAGCATAACTTCCCCACCTCACGTGGGCACACCCGTCAAGTATTTGGATGTGACTATTCGAAATGTTCTCAAATGGAACGATCAGACTACACAAGTAACGCGTAAGGCGAACTCTAGATTGCAGTTTATTGGTAGAGTCCTGAAGCGATGCAGTTCTTCAACAAAGGAAATTGCTTACAATACGTTAGTTCGTGCAGTCTTAGAATACTGTATGGGACTATTACCATTTGGGTCTCATTCAAGAGATTGAAAAGGTCCAAAGAAGAGCGGCAAGATTCGTGACTGGTACATTTAGCTATCGCGAGAGCGTTACAAATCTCATAGAAAGTTTGAAATGGGATACACTTGCAGATTGACGGCGCTCTAAACGGAAGGGGCTGCGCATTAAATTCAGAAATCCGATCTTCACCGAGGATGTAGAGCATATATTATGATCAACATTCAAAGATAAGGGAAATTAGAGCTCGTACTGAGGCGTTCAGACAGTCATTTTTCCCTCGTGCAATCCGCGAGTGGAACAGAGGGGTGGGGGGGGGTGGGGGGGGGGGGTGGGGGGAAATACGACTTTGGTGCCAATTGTGCCCTCCGCCGCACACCGCTTGGTGGCTAGCGGAGTATATATGTAGATGCAGATGTAGATGTTGGTGGAAGAGTTTCTGGTCGTCCAGGCAGCACAGGCGCCCGCCAGGATCGTCATATTGTACTCGTAAGGGCAGCAGTGGCAGCTCGTACACATACCACAGCACAGGTAAGAGGGTTTGTGAACTCAGACGTATCAACAAAAATCTGTTGCGAACCGATCTTTAGCAGTAGGACTACAGCCACGCGAACCGCCAGCCCGTCTTCCACTCAGGCCACAGCATCGACATGCTCGGCTCGACCGGTGCCGTAAGAGGATAACCTGGAAGATAGAATTGTGCGCCAGTGATAAAGGCAAATTCTGCTGCACCCAGGTGATGGTCGTTTATGCGTAGGACGTATTACTTGTGGCGTTGTCTCGTAGAGCGCATTCGTCCGAGACACACTGGTCCCACACAAACCTTATGGTGTGGGGTGCTATAAGCTGTAATTCTCATTTACCTTTGAAGGGGATGCTAACCAGCGCTCGGTACTTGCAGTATGTCGTTAGACACGTTTTTTTGCCATTCTTGTAACAGGAAGTTGACGTGTTGTTCCAAGAGGATAATGCTCACCCACACACTGACCGTGCTCTTCAGGATGTGCAGCAACTTCCCTGGCCAGCACGACCTCCGGGCGTGTCTCCAATTGAGTACGTGTGGGATTAATGGGACAGCAAGTGACGCGTGCCACTCGTCAACCAACAACTTTTATAGAACTACGTGAACAGATCGAGCAGGCGTGGCATAACGCACGATCGACTGGATGCCAGTGCCAACGCTTGCATTTCCGCTCTCGGAGGCAACACCACTTAATAATATTAGTAATATGGTACCTCAGCAGGGGTCGGTGTCTGGTATTGCAAAAGCGCTTGCTCTGTTGACCTGTTACCATTTCATGTACTCCATATGCACTGCTGCAACAATGAATTTTGAGTTAATCAGAAACCTCAAGCGTGCACTTTTTCTCTGGCATTGTATGTTACACCTCTCTGGGTGCTGACTTCGCCGTGCGACACCGTTTCTGCGTATGGCTTGTCTCGCATCTTCAGGCGGTTATAGCCACACGCAATACAAGTAAAATTCCGTTATTTGTTATCCTTCCCGGTGTTGAGCTTTTAATGGCCAGCATGGTAATCTTGCCACGCCTTCTTGTGTGCACGCCGCCCTCCTGACGCAGTGCGGTGCGAGCGCGTTCTCTGATTTCTCCTGGTGTGACGCCTTGTCGCCGGCTGGTGGGCGGGGCGGCGGCGGCACTGCCGCTCACGGCTCGGAGTGGGCGGCGCGCGTGGGCGGCGGCCGGCGGGCGCGGCGCGCCTTCTCGGAAAGTGATGGCCCGGAAAACGGAAAGGAGAGGAGAGGAACCGGACCGGACCCGCTTTCCTGTCAACAGCTTTATCTGTCCCGCACTGGCTATTAGCAGGAATGGCTTCGGCTCTTCCTCCGACTGTTTAGCGGAAGCGTGAAATATCCTGCACACGTCGAAGCACCTCAGCTGTTTGCAGTTAACACTGTGTGTTTCACGAAGAATCATACGATTTCACAAGAATGCACTTCGAAACTTGAGGTGGATTGTGAAGTACACCTCCACACTGAAATAACAACATGAGTGATGTTCCAGATTTTAGTGAGCAGCACAGTTCTTAGTTTCCACTTGAGCGACATCAGTTATGTCACAAAAATATATGATTCCATTATATTTTTTGTATTATATGTCTATCTATATCCGAATCTCGCTCCAGCTACTGCCGGGTGTGGGTGCTGACGAGTCCTCTCCATTTGGCTCGGTCCTCCCACCACTTTTCTTCCTCGACGTGCTGCCAGGTCACACCTCTCCTTTCAACAGATATTCTCACTCCCATTTTCCACCGTGTTCTTGGGCGCCTTCTAGGTCTTTTCCCATCCATCTTTAGTTCTTCCATAATTTTGGAGAGTCTCTGCCCATGCATCCTCTTAACATGCCCATACCATCTTAATCTCTTTTTTTCAATTTCTTCTCTCATACTCTCTTGTTTAAGGTCCTTTCTAATCTCTACGTTCCATACTCTGTCCGTTCTTGTTTTTCCCCTAACTACTCTGAGAAATTTCATTTCCCCTTCTTGCAGTCTGCTCCAGTCCCTTTCTGTTATTGTCCATGTTTCTCCACCATCGGTGACAATAGGGAAGTAATAATTCTTATGCATAAGGAGTTTTGCTTTTTCTGAAACTTCCTTATTCCAAATCAGGTGTTTCATTCTTTGGTAGAAATTGCCTCCCTTCTGTAACCTTTTAATTTCGTTAGTTATTCTTCCACCCCTAGATATTTCACTCCCTAAATAAGTGAAACTTCCTGCCGCTTTGAGGGGCTCTCCATTCAAGGTAATATTTCGGTCGATCCCTTTCTCTCTTCCAAATACCATTACTTCACTCTTACCTTTACTTATTTTTAATACATACCTTTTCATTATTTCCTTCCACGCATCAAGCTGCAACTGTACATCTATCTCTTTATCACCCCATATTACCATATCATCTGCAAAAATCATCTTTTTGTCTTTCTATTTTACTATATCATTAACCGCCCTATTCATTCCCTCCATCACAACATTAAAAAGTGCAGGAGATAAACTTCCTTGCTTAAGTCCTTGTCTTATTCCGAAGTATTCAGAGTTCCCTAGTGGTGTCCTAATTCTACAACTGTGTCCTCTGTACATTGTCTTTATTACATTAATGTATCCATCTTCTACATCTATCGTCTTCATTTCTTCCCAAAGTCTTTCCCTGTTAACTGAGTCATATGCCTTTTCTATGTCTATAAAAACCATTATCACCCATTTGTTATAGTCCCAACTTTTTTCCATCAGTTGACGGATAGAAAATATCAGGTAGATCGTGCTTCTTCCTTTCCTAAACCCATGCTGTTCTTCACTCAGCTCCTTTTATATCTTTTCACTTATTCGATTTAGTAAAATTCTATGATATGTCAACTGAAGTGTTATTGTTTTCTCTCTTTCATGTCGCAAGGGGGACATGCTGACAGGCGATCCAGCGGCGTTCTACCTACACAGGTATGGTTCCTTCGAAAGGGCACGTTCGCTTTCCTTCTCCATCCTTCCCTAATCCGAGCTTGTGCTCTTTCCCTAATGACCTTGTTGTCGACTGGACGTTAAACACTAATTTCCATCTCCTCCTTCTCTACCGACGCAGAAATCAGCAGTGCGGGTCATTTATCACAAGAGCGCCGACGATCAGCGACAGCGAGAACATCATGTCACCATTGTCAGCGTCTTCTCCGCACATTATTATAAACTGAAGTTTGAAAGCACACATGTAAACGTGTCACTTTCACAAAAGGTCTCGAGCTTATGTCAATGTCTTGTATGTAAAAAGAGAGTAATGGAGAGAATTAGTAGACAATATGCTGCTTGATATTTTATTGTTGTATATAAGCTTATTTCGGCTTTATTGCCTTCAGCAGTACATTTGCAGAAAATCACATTTATTCGTGTTTTATACAATATGCAATATACAATTTATAAAGGTTTTTTACATTGAATGTTGTACGCACGTCCTGATTTTGTAGACGAACATATTTCAACTTTGAGTAAACTATTAGTGCTGTTCGAAGTTGTTAGATGTAATATCTTTGCAGTACTGTTTTAAATCTGTTCGATAATTTGATGTTGCACGTATATTATAATACGTATTTTATTATTCTGACAATCATAGAAATTCAAATTTGACAGCTAGTTGTTTACTCAAAGATACTTATGTCATCGTGGGTTCTGTATCTATGGAACTGTTATTAATGTATCTGTAATCTCTGGTGTTTTGTTTACCCGTTATCTTTGCATAAAATTTAAATAACTATTTTTTAGAAACTGTGTGTGCTTGAAATCGGTTTGCTCATTTAGTATGTCGTGTGGATAATCCTTAGTGTGCATGTATGTTCCAAATTCCTCCATAATGTTCGTGAATGTACCTTTTGGGACTTTATTCAGGATTTGTAAGCGTTTTCAATGTTTTCAACTTCGTGTTTTTAATTTTTGAGCTTTGTAAAGAAGTTGACAACTTCGTGTTTTTAATTTTTGAGCTGCGTAAAGAAGTTGACAACATTGAAAACGCACTACAAACCCTACACAAAGTCCCAAAACGTCAATTCATGAATGTATTGGACGAATTTCAAATATATATGTGTACTAAGAATTATCCCAACGATATACGAAATGAACAAGCATACAAAGTTGCCAAAAAAAATGTTATTGAAAATTATTATAGGGTTAAAGAATAAACACCAGAGATTACAAACATATCAATAACAGGTACATAGATAGAAAACCCACAACAACATATATATATTTTTGAGTAAAAATCTAGCTATCAAAAGATAGAAAACCCACAACAACATATATATTTTTGAGTAAAAATCTAGCTATCTAATTTGAATTTCTAGGACCATCAAAATAACAAAAAACGTGTTATAATGTACATGCAACATCAAACCATCGGACAGCAATGTTACAAATCAGTAGTATACAGGGTGGTCCATTGATCGTGACCGGGCCAAATATCTCACGAAATAAGCGTCAAACGAAAAAACTACAAAGAACGAAACTTGTCTAGCTTGAAAGGGGAAGCCAGATGGCGCTATCGTTGGCCCGCTAGATGGCGCTGCCATAGGTCAAACGGATGTCATCTGCGTTTTTTAAAATACGAACCCCCATTTTTTATTACATATTCGTGTAGTACGTAAAGAAATATGAATGTTTTAGTTGGACCACTTTTTTCGCTTTGTGATAGATGGCGCTGTAATAGTCACAAACATATGTCTCACAATTTTAGACGAACAGTTGGTAAAGGTAGGTTTTCTAAATGAAAATACAGAACGTAGGTACGTTTGAACATTTTATTTCGATTGTTTCAATGTACATTTGTGAACTTATCATTTCTGAGAACGCATGCTGTTACAGCATGATTACCCGTAAATACCACATTAATGCCATAAATGCTCAAAATGATGTCCGTCAACCTCAATGCATTTGGTAATACGTGATACGACATTCCTCTCAACAGCGAGTAGTTCGCCTTCCGTGATGTTCGCACATGCATTGACAATGCGTTTAAGCATGTTGTCAGGCGGTGTCGGTGGATTACGATAGCAAATATCCTTCAACTTTCCCAACAGAAAGAAATCCGGTGACGTTAAATCCGGTGAATGTGCGGGCCATGGTATGGTGCTTCGACGACCAATCTACCTGTCATGAAATATGCTATTCAATTCCGCTTCAACCGCACGCGAGCTATATACTGGACATCCATCATGTTGGAAGTACATCGCCATTCTGTCATGCAGTGAAACATCTTGTAATAACATCGGTAGAACATTAGGTAGGAAATCAGCATACATTGCACCATTTAGACTGCCATCGATAAAATGGGGGCCAATTATCCTTCCTCCCATAATGCCGCACCATACATTATCCCCCCAAGGTCGCTGATGTTCCACTTGTCGCAGCCATCGTGAATTTTCCGTTGCCCAATAGTGCATATTATGCCGGGTTACGTTACCGCTGTTGGTGAATGTCGCTTCGTCGCTAAATAGAACGGTTGCAAAAAATCTGTCATGTCCCGTGATTACTCTTGTGCCCAGTGGCAGAACTGTACACGACGTTCAAAGTCGTCGCCATGCAATTCCTGGTGCATAGAAATATGGTACGGGTGCAATCGATGTTGATGTAGCATTCTCAACACCGACGTTTTTGAGAATCCCGACTCTCGGGCAATTTGTCTGCTACTGATGTGAGGATTAGCCGCGACAGCAGCTAAAACACCTATTTGGGCATCATCATTTGTTGCAGGTCGTGGTTGATGTTTCACATGTGGCTGAACACTTCCTGTTTCTTTAAATAACGTAACTATCCGCAAACGGTCCGGACACTTGGATGATGTCGTCCAGGATGCCGAGCAGCATACATAGCACACGCCCGTTGGGCATTTTGATCACAGTAGCCATATATCAACACGATATCGACCTTTTCCGGAGTTGGTAAACGATATTTTAACACGAGTAATGTATCACGAAGCAAATACCGTCCGCACTGGCGGAATGTTACGTGATACCACGTACTTATACGTTTGTGACTATTACAGCGCCATTTATCACAAAGCGAAAAAAGTGGTCCAACTAAAACATTCATATTTCTTTACGTACTACACGAATATGTAATAAAAAATGGGGGTTCGTGTTTTAAAAACGCAGTTGATATCCGTTTGACCTATGGCAGCGCCATCTAGCGGGCCAACCATAGCGCCATCTGGTTTCTCCCTTCAAGCTAGACAAGTTTCGTTCTTTGTAGTTTTTTTCGTTTGACGCTTATTTCATGAGATTTTTGGCCCGATCACGATCAATGGACCACCACGTATATCCAACAACTACGGATAGCAGTAACAGTTTACTCAAAGTTGACATACGTCCGACTGTAACGTCAGGACGTGAGTACAACATCCAATGCAAAAAACCCTTGTAAATTATATATTATGTAAAATATGAATAAATCCGATTGTTTGCAGATGTACTGATGAAGACAACATAGCCGAAATAAGATTATTTACAAAAATAAAATATCAAGCAACATTATGAATACTAAATATGTACATAATGTCTTTCTGTGACGTAATACAGCGTGTCCATAAAGTCCCTTTACAACTTCAAAGTTTTATTACACCGGCAGTTGTTGAAATATTTTAACAACATTTCTTTTATTCTAATCAGGGTTTATAAAAGTTTTTTCGACAGTGTTTAATAGACCTCTATACGGGCGCCTTTAGTTGCACTAAGCACATCAAGACGGTACTAGATTTCTTGCCATGTTCACTGTAGCATAGCGTCATCAGTGGTGGCAATGGCACTACGAATCCCTTTCTTCAAGTCAACAATGTCCCGTATCTGTGTTTTATACACGATATGCCGGCCGAAGTGGCCGAGCGGTTCTAGGCGCTACAGTCTGGAACCGCGCGACTGCTACGATCGCAAGTTCGAATCCTGCCTCGGGCATGGATGTTTGTGATGTCCTTAGGTTAGTTAGGTGTAAGTAGTTCTAAGTTCTAGGGGACTGATGACCTCAGAAGTTAAGTCCCGTAGTGCTTAGAGCCATTTGAACCATTTGAACACGATATCTTTTACATACTCCCATAAAAAATGTCCAAGGGAGTGATACCTGGCGAACACAGTGGCCAAGTGGCTAAGGAATTGGCCCATCCTCCCAATCCACCTGCCCGAAAATATTTCATTGAGGAACCGGCGAAAATGCAGTCCCCAATGTAGTGGTGCACAATCTTGCTGGAAAATGATAGTTGGTTGTAAGTTAATCAGTCAGAAGGTCGAGGTAAACATCTGCAGTAATTTTTGGCTCGTTGAAGAAAAATGGACCAATTATGCGGTTGCACATGATTCCACACGACACATTCACTTTTGGACTATCCCGGTGAAGTTTCATAGTCACATGGGGGTGTTCAGATACCCAGATTCTCACATGAAAAGTTGGCTCGTCACTGAAACAAACTCGCTTGAGGAATGCTTCATCCTCCGAAAGACGTTCCAGCATGCTGAGTGCAAACTCTGTCCGTTTTGGCTTGTAATTTGGCTACAGTGTCTGTAACAGTTGCACTTTGCAAGCGTACAACCGTAAGTTCTTGTGGAGAACCTTATGCACAGTTGAACGTTGTAGTTGGAACTGGCTGGCAGCAGCGTGGTTGGACTTGTAGGTGAACGTGTGAAGCTATTTAAAACGTGATCGATGTTTTCCTCAGATGTTCTTGGTCGCCCGCTCCTCCCTTTATCCAACACTGTTCCTGTCTCCATAAATTTTTTGTACCATGCACGGATTGAAGTGCGCGATGGTGGGCCTCTTCCATACTTCGTTCTGAAGTTTCATTAAGTCTGAACATCCGATTTTGTCTCAATAAACCAAGACACACATTGTGCCATCTCTTGAGGAGTTGCCATTTTATAGAGGTTCAGCTCCTTCCATCAACAGAGTATCTGAAACACAAAGTTTTAGTATATATAAAGCTTTAGTAAACAGTGATCACAATAAAAGAAATTTTGTTAAAATATTTCAGCAACTGCCGTTGTAATAAAATTTTGAAGTTGTAAAGGGACTTTATGGACACCCTGTATATCCTGCAGGTCCCATAGCAATGGGAAAAGGAAGTTATTTAAATGTTTTATAATTACGCCTGTTGAGTAACGTAATAATTGTATCAACCAAAAAGATAGAAGTTTCTGCAATTTGACTTACCGTCAAGTAATATTTAAAAAGATGGGTATTTTAAGAAATACGGCAACCAGGCACGTTTTAATGTATTTCTGTTTAAGCTAATACGCCTTTCGAGCTTTCAACTACTTTCAGTTAGGCTAACACGTACTCATATTCGAGTCTTCAGAACGTACATCGCTAAAACGTCGACAGCAAATTGGAGTCTGCAGCAACCCTGTGCAAAATAATAATTTTATTTAGCTACTACTCGTCGCGTGTTGTATGTTTACGGTATTTTGCTGGTTAGGTGTACTTAAATCCTACTCTGCTTTAATATAATCCATTATGGAGTCGAGGTAGCTGTTGTCGTTATACTGGTTACCACAGTTAGCATTCAACCGCGATTCTTATACATATATTTTAACAACGCGTTTCAAGAGACAATGTTCTCATCATCAGGTTCTAAAGTCTATGTCATGAAATTAAACGGACTAAAAAGACAAAATACCATCACAAATAGTTGGGAAGTCCATAGAGTAAAACAGAATTAAAAGTATATTGGACTGTGGGTCCTCGTCTTACATTGAAGTTGACACAAGTCGATGGCCGTCCCATAGCTACCTAGTATGCTGTCGCACTGTGGCGGCTCGGGAGCTGTTGTGGACTGACGTGCCTAGGTGTTGTGGCGTGGTTACAGCCGTGTGCTTGACGGTAACGCTATGCTATTGGGCGCCTTATTTCCTTATTGCATTGGTCTGCCATCGTTAGCCTCTCGCAACTCCGTCAGTGACATGCTACAAGTTTAAAGTCGCATACCTACCCTAAAATAATTCTAAAAACCCGCTAAAAAGTCTCATTTCTTTAAAATTATCTTGTGCATTTAGAATAATGCGTTGTTTCCTTTCATGGATAGCTATCTCTTCCTTTCTTTTCTACATGCAATATTTCTACCTCATCTTCTATGCTATTAAAGGGATGGCCTGTTTCATATATATGGTTCGCAACAGCTGATCTGTCATAATTTCCTAACCTGAACGCATCTTTATGTTCTTTATACCGGATCGCGAATGATCTTCCTGTCTGCCCTATATATTTTGCATCACAAGTTCTGCACTGAATCTTATAAACTCCCGAAGTTTCAAAATTATTTCTCTTCTCGCCAATTTCGTGCTTAAGGCTATACCTCACTAGGTTATTAGTCTGAAAAGTTATTTTAACATCGTATGGCTTAAAAATATTTGTTATCTTTTGTGAGACTGTTCCGTAGTATGCCATCGTGGTAATTTTCACTTTCTCTCCATCAGGTTTTCTCTTTTTGCGCTTATTACTTTTCCGTAACAGTTTTTTAACCATATCTATTCTGTAACCGTTATTCATCGCTATTCTCTTAACGGTATTAATTTCAGTCTCCCTATCTTTTTCGCTCATAGGTATATTGACTGCCCTATGCACGAGGCTACGGAAAGCAGCTTCTTTATAAGCCTGCGGATGGCATAAATCATTCGGGATCACGCCATCAGTCGTATTTTGTTTTATATAAACGGAGAACGCATGTTTGTCGCCCTGCTTTTTTGTATTCAGGTCCAGGAACTGTAAACAATTGTCAGTTTCATACTCCACGGTAAATTCTATTTTATTATGTGCGTCGTTGAACTTTTTTACTATTTCCTCAATGTCCTCACGGGAACCATCGACAAGTAACAAAGTGTCGTCAACATAACGTTTGTAATAAACTATTTTATCCATAATGTTATCGTCAGAATTTAGAACTTTATCTTCAAGGTCGTTGATAAAAATGTCCGCCATAGTTTCTCAAATACTGGACCCCATGGCTAACCCATCGTCCTGAATATAAAATTTGTTATTAAACGTAAAATAATTAAAACTTGTAATAAGCTGTAGGAGTTCAATTAATTCAATTGTCTCTTGCGTTGAAATTTTAACGTATTTAAGGAAATTTCTCTTAATGATTTCTATAGTTTCGTTAACCGGAACACTGGAGTATAAGTTCTTAACATCCAACGAAACCAAACGGGAAGTGTCAGTGACTGGCGTATCTTTAATTTCACCTATCATGGTCATACTACCACGCACCGAATAGTTATTTTTATACACGTAAGTCTTTTTCAGAATTTGGTTCAACAATTTCGTTATTTTATATGCTGGACTATTTCGACCGATAACAATCGGACGAACCGGATGCAGATCTTTATGTATCAGTTTTTTTACTCTATGGACTTCCCAACTATTTGTGATGGTATTTTGTCTTTTTAGTCCGTTTAATTTCATGACATAGACTTTACAACCTGATGATGAGAGCATTGTCTCTTGAAACGTGTTGTTAAAATATATGTATAAGAATCGCAGTTGAATGCTAACAGTGATAACCACTACTCTGCTTGTTGTTATTCCGATTTTCGCGTTTATAGATGTGTCACAAACACTTTTCCACTTCTATCTTGCACAAAAACGGTCCTGTATCCGCCATGGTAATGACTGACATCTCTGTTTACATTCGAAAATTACACCTATGGTCAAAGCTATATTTTTTGTACAGGTTCTGGAAGCACTGTTTCTGGTTTAAGCTTCCGTATGACTAAAAATAACTGAAATTGTAACCTTATCTGATCACTGAACGCTATTTTGAAGATATTAGTTAGCAAGTTAATTTGGAACCATTAGTCATCCCGAAAAATATAGTGAAGTCTCATCTGTTTGAGAAGAGTCCGAATTAGGATTCTGGACCATTAGAAAGAGTGAAAACTTAATTTTCTTAAAGTGTGTAACGTTGAATGATTTTGCCAAATAGTTTCAATTTATCGCTTCAGTGTAAGTTTGATTTTGGTAGTGAGTCAGCAGTATGCTAATCTCCGAGCCTTACGGTTACGCGGTCTTTACTTCCAGTAATTTATTGTGTAATTGAAATTTAAGTGGGTATAGGAGGAACAAAGTTGACGTTCTCATCGCAGATATTAACTGACATTTTAAGAGGAAAACAGTCAAATAGAATCTGTGGGCGACAGAAATTTAACGAATCAAATAGTATCTGTGGGCGACAGAAATATAACAAATCAAACAGCATATAAGGGCGGCAAAAATTTAACGACGCGATTTGTCATTATTTTAGTGCAACGAAAGAAACCATTCTCGCACGACAAAGACGATTTATCCGAATTTTGAAACAGAATCTCTTCTCAACTAGGCAGATTAAATGATTCTACTATATACAGAGGGGTCCAAAAAAATGTATCCATTGTTTAAAAGCCCATAACTGGCAAACTGATTGACGGAGTTATCTCATCTTTGGTAGTGCAATAGGTTGTAGTTCCGGCAATCGCTACACAAGCGTTGTATTGCGTTGTTTTGTTTTGTCAGATGACACTCACCAGATAGTCAGTGTTTTGTTCTTAGTTGCACCTAGTTACTCGAGTGAACATGGCTGGCGCAAGGCTTACATTCGATGAAAGGAAGTCAGTCTTGAAGTGTTATTTTAAGTACGAAAACATTAATGAGGTTCAACGGCAATGGCGAAATGAGTATCAAGCAGAGGCACCGACACCTTTAACGATTCGTCGCATTCGAGACAAATTTGAAGCCGAAGGCTGTGTTAAAGATGTACACAAACAACGATCTGGAGAGACCTGTAACAGTAACAAGTCCAGCTAACTCCCGTCGTGTGTTACAACAATTCACTCGCTCACCACAGAAGTCTGTGAGACAGTGTGCTCGTGAAACTGAGTGAGACGCTCAAGTGTTCGGCGAATTCTGAAGACAGCAAACTGGAAGTGCTACATCCCACGATTGTTACACGCAATGAACGAGGACGACCCAGGTCGTGGAATGGAGTACTGCGAGTGGTTGACTAACATGGTGCGCAACGATTAAGAGTTTGCAAAATAGTTCAAATGGCTCTGAGCACTATGGGACTTAACATCTGAGGTCATCAGTCCCCTAGAACTTAGAACTACTTAAACCTAACTAACCTAAGGACATCACACACATCCATGCCCGAGGCAGGATTCGAAACCGAGCGAGGTGGCGCAGTGGTTAGCACACTGGACTCGGGAGGACGACGGTTCAATCCCGCGTCCGGCCATCCTGATTTAGGTTTACCGTGATTTCCCTAGATCACTTCAGGTAAATTCCGGGATGGTTCCTTTGAAAGGGCACTGCCGATTTCCTTCCCCATCCTTCCCTAACTCGAGCTTGTGCTCCGTCTCTAATGACCTCGTTGTCGACGGCACGTTAAACAGTAATCTCCTCCTCGTCCAGGATTCGAACCTGCGACCGCAGACTAGCGCCTAGAACCGCGTGGCCACTCTGGCCGGCAACAGTTTCGAGAGATGATTGTGTGGTCTGATGAGGCACAGTTCAAACTCAGTGGTACAGTAAATCGCCACAATTGCATTTACTGGGCCGCCGAAAATCAGAACGTCCATGTAGACAAAGCCGTGAATTTGCCAGGGGAAAATGTGTGGTGTCGGTTATCATACCGGGGCTTGATTGGGCCATTCTTCTTTTACGGCACAATTACCGGTGAGGTGTACCTTCAGAAGCTTCAGAAATCCATTTTACCTGCCATGCGAGACTTGTATGGAGGCGGAAGAGTTTGCTTTCAACAAGATGGTGCCCCAGCCCACTATCAAAATCGTGTTAGGGCGTATCTCGACGAAAATCTACCAGGAAGATGGATAGGCCGTAGAGGTGCTGTGGAGTATCCACCACATTCCCCAGACCTAACTCCTCTGGACTTTTACCTGTGGGGCACACTAAAGAACGTAGTTTATCGACAAAAGCCACGCACATTGGACGAACTTCGAGAATCCATCATACATTCATGTGAAAATATCCAACTGAACACGTTTCAGTCAGTAGTTCGTGCTGCAGGTCGGCGGCATCGTTTGTGTGTGGATGTTAATGGTGATCATTTCGAACACCTACAGTGATATCTTTAAGTTGTACTTTAAGCTACACTTTCACCAAAAATGAGACAAATCCGTCAATTAGTTTGCAAGTTCTGGACTTTTAAACAGTGGATACATTTTTTGGACCCCTCTGTATAAGCAGAAACTGGAATCCATTTTCTATAAGGAAGATATTCATTAATTACTTAGAAATTTTTATATGAGGTGTGATGCGTCGATTAGCACGGTCGTTTGTGTCAACGAAAAAAGACATTTGAAGAATATTACTGAATTTATAAAACATTCGAAGAAAAAGTACAACGTATTATCGTATCCAGACTACACCGGCGGGGATCACAGGTTACTGAAGACAGTAAGGCATTCAATTGGCCATGTTGTATTCAGTATGGGAATGCGCAATGTGTGGAGGATGGCGTCGCGCTGGTACTGGGACGGGTCACCTCACTTGGCACCAGTTGTAGGATGCCGGTTCATTTGCTTGCAGGAAAAAGAAAAATGTCGTCCACATTGTCACAATGATAGCAAGGGCAGACAAGTGCGAGAAATACCGCACAGCCAGCTTAACAGCTCATCCACCCAAGCTGGCCGGCCGCGGTGGTCTAGCGGTTCTAGGCGCTCAGTCCGGAACCGCGCGACTGCTACGGTCGCAGGTTCGAATCCTGCCTCGGGCATGGATGTGTGTGATGTCCTTAGGTTAGTTAGGTTTAAGTAGTTCTAAGTTCTAGGGGACTGATGATCACAGATGTTGAGTCCCATAGTGCTCAGAGCCATTTGAACCATTTTGAACCACCCAAGCTGCTGACGAGAATGATATACAGAAGAATGGAAAATACGGTTGAGGATCTGTTAGATGACGATCAGTTTGACCTTCGGAAAGGTAAAGGCACCGGAGAGGCAGTTATAACGTTGAGAACGATAAGAGAAGCATTACTTTTTGAAAATCATGATACCGTCTTAGAATTTCTTGACCTACAGACAACTTTAGATAATGATAAATGTTGCAAGATCTTAGAAATTGCCCGCATTTCGTGGTCGTGCGGTAGCGTTCTCGCTTCCCACGCCCGGGTTCCCGGGTTCGATTCCCGGCGGGGTCAGGGATTTTCTCTGCCTCGTGATGGCTGGGTGTTGTGTGCTGTCCTTCGGTTAGTTAGGTTTAAGTAGTTCTAAGTTCTAGGGGACTGATGACCATCGATGTTAAGTCCCATAGTGCTCAGAGCCATTTGAACCATCTTAGAAATTCGAGGAGTAAGCTTTGTGGTAAGTTAATCAGAGTGCATGTAGGAATGCCTACAGAAAGTTTCCCTGATTAAAATGCTGTTTTGGATCAAGTACGACTCCATCTCATTAACAAGTTAACACAGGAAACACTTCGTGCACTATTTAACACTGGGCATAAAAAATGTTTCTCTTTTTGATCAGGCTTCCTAATAAGTATTAATTGACCTTGGAAAAGTATAATAAGTTCCACCTTACAGCCAAAACATGTGCGGTGAGCATTCCTTTCTCGTAATTGTGATTCAATTACTATTCTGCACAGAACCTGAAGATATTCAATTACAGGAAGACACTGCTTGGAACATGGTACAGTATTTGCTGCCGTAAAGAACCTTCCAATACCTATGAAAATCTTACTAAAAATTCTGCTAGCAATCTCTCGCTTACTGAATGAATGAACCACACGAAAAACAATTCACACTAAATAAATGCGCTTGCTGAAGGCAGATGATCATACTACGATCCCCTTTACTGAATAAGACCTTGGTCACAGGGCTTCTTGGAATGAAGCGTTATACAAAGGCTCTTAATTTAATAATGGAAGGCTGTATGAATAAAGATATCAAGATTTTGTATCAATTGTTGATAATTGTGACTCGAAGATATAGCCATTTTACATGAAATAATTTAGTTAATGTTGCATAAACCGCATGATAATGTAGTCATGAAAGCAACGAAAATGCATAGAATCTTTAGATGAATGAAGAACGGATTTACACAAATCGGTTACGAATCAAATGGATGACATAGAGAAAACAGATTCTGCCCCACACTAATCGAAACTGCACGTCCCACAATATTACTCATAATGCCTTGCATCAGTATGATGCGACAAATAACGCAAATACAAGTTTACCTTATGTTTCGCAGCTTGTGCACAGGGAAAAACAGGTCGCAGTTCTCATTAAAAGTTTTCGCATACAAATCAGTATGATACGACACATAACCATTTGCAGCAAATACAAGCATTACCTTACATTTCGCCGGTTGCGCACAGGGAAAAACAGGTCGCAGTTCTCATTATAAGTTTTCGCATACAAACTCAGGTTCTAATCACCAACCAATCTCTTTCTCTCTCAGTATATATCAGACCAGCCAGGCTTCGTCCTTGTAAACCACGCCACAGATAAAACTAGAACGGAAGAGCATCTTTGTTTTTCTTTGAAACACACAGGGCAAGCTGTCGCCACTGCCCATGCTGGATTCTCATTGGTCGAGTATCCACTAACCCCAGAGAACGTCGTTAAGACAAACGACCACAGTTGAGCCAGGACTGGCTACTCCACAGGTACCACTGGGAACAATATCATAGCAAAACTGCTCGCGAGTTAAGAGACCACTAAACCATGAGGAACTGGAAGCTGACAATTGAAACAGGCAATTTTCACTACAAGGAAAGACAAGTAATATAGAATATGTACATGAAACACGAGGGATCAATTTGAATGGAGACCAAGAACGAAATGTTCGGACTGAAACTGGTATAAGATGGGGCTGCAGTCTTTTGCATTCGCTGTTCAAGCTCTACATCAAAGAGGTAATGACGGGAATAAAAGTGGGATTAAAATACAGGGTGAAAGGATATCAAAGATAAGATTTACTGTTGACATTGCTATCCTCAGTGAAAGTGTGGAAGGATCACAGAATCTGTTGACTGCAATGAAGAGTCTAATGAGTACAGAATATAGACTGGATGTACACCGAAGGGAGTAGAACGGAATGAGAAATATTAGAAACATGATTAGCGAGAAGCCTAACATCAAACTTGATGAATTTGAAGAAGATGAAGTTAGGGAAGTCTGGTAACTTGGAAGCAAACTAACATACGTTGGGCAATGCAAGGAAGACATGAAGAGCACACTGGGACAGACAAAGAATGCGTTCCTGATCAAAAGAAGCTTACTGGTAGAAAATATCTGCCTTAATCTGATACAAATTTCTGAGAATGTGCCTTGAAGCACAGCATTGCACGTTGATGAATCATGTACTGTGGGAAATTCCGAAAAGAAATGAATCAAAGCGTTAGACATGTGGTGCTATAGATAGGTGGACTGATTAGGAATAGGAAGATTCTCTGCAATATTAACGAAGAATGGAACATATGGAAAACACTGACAAGGAAACAGGAGAAGGTGATAGGACATACGTGAAGACATACGGAATAAATTCCGTTGTACTTGAGGGAGCTGTGTGGAGACTGGATTACACTCCGCAAATAATTGAAGACGTAGGGTGTAAGTGTTACTCTGGGATGAAGAGATTGACACAGGGGAGGTATTTGTGTCGTGTCACATCAAACTAATCAGAAGAATGGTGCGCTCGTTTGCTCATTCGTAAACCGATATGTGCGAACTCAGATTGTGATAACTCTACAACAAAAGGCGATTTTCGTTCTCTGTTTCAACAGGTGCGATGCAGTTAGGAGTGGATCGCGCGATTTTCTACGAGAGTACGACATTGCACGACCGCAGCTGAAAGCGTTCAGATCTCGCACTGTCCCATTGACCTCCAGTGTCACCTGATATCTGGGTAAGTGAAGAAGTGACTTTTCTTTAACAGGACTTTTTGAAAGGCTATGTGCGTCTCCTTCCAAAGAAATGTAGGTGAACATCAAAGTAATACAGCGACGACAGTGAATGTAATAACTCCAGACTTGCCTACAGGAGTAAGGGATGAATTTGACTATCGGCTGGATTTGTCTTGCGACCGATAGAAGGTAGAATTGTATTTATTTATTTACTAATTTATTTACTACGTTTACAGTCAGGTTTCCATCTATCTTTCAACCAAGCAACGATGTGTAATAACCATACCAGGCTTATTCTTAACGTTTACAGTAACTGGTCGACCTTCGACAATACGCTCCAAAACTGATGCATACTGACGCCACCTCGACCACTCAAATTCTTCAAAAACAATTACTTTGTGAATACGACTATCGTAACCGCCAAACCCGAATTCGGAACAAGCTTCTTCATCTCCCAGTACCTACTGCAACCTACATCCTTCTGAATCTGCTTAGTGAATTCATCTCTTGGTCTCCCCCTACGATTTTTACCCTCCACGTTGCCCTCCAATACTAAATTGGTGATCCCTTGATGCCTCAGAACATGTCCTACCAACCGATCCCTTCTTCTCGTCAAGTTGTGCCATAAACTCCTCTTCTCCCCAATCCTATTCAGTACCTCCTCATTAGTTATGTGATCTACCCATCTAATCTTCAGCATTCTCCTGTAGCACAACATTTCGAAAGCTTCTATTCTCTTCTTGTCCAAACTATTTACCGTCCATGTTTCACTTCCATACATGGCTATACTCCATACAAATACTTTCAGAAATGACTTCCTGACACTTAAATCTATACTCGATGTTAACAAATTTCTCTTCTTCAGAAACGCTTTCCTTGCCATTGCCAGTCTACATTTTATATCCTCTCTACTTCGACCATCATCAGTTATTTTGCTCCCCAAATAGCAAAACTCCTTTACTACTTTAAGTGCCTCATTTCCTAATCTAATACCCTCAACATCACCCGACTTAATTCGACTACATTCCATTATCCTCGTTTTGCTTTTGTTGATGTTCATCTTATATCCTCCCTTTAAGACACCATCCATTCCGTTCAACTGCTCTTCCAAGTCCTTTGCTGTCTCTGACAGAATTACAATGTCATCAGCGAACCTCAAAGTTTTTATTTCTTCTCCCTGGATTTTAATACCTACTCCGAATTTTTCTTTTGTTTCCTTTACTGCTTGCTCAATATACAGATTGAATAAAATCGGGGAGAGGCTACAACCCTGTCTCACTCCCTTCCCAACCACTGCTTCCCTTTCATGGCCCTCGAGTCTTATAACTGCCATCTGGTTTCTGTACAAATTGTAAATAGACTTTCGCTCCCTGTATTTTACCCCTGCCACCTTTAGAATTTGAAAGAGAGTATTCCAGTCAACATTGTCAAAAGCTTTCTCTAAGTCTACAAATGCTAGAAACGTAGGTTTGCCTTTTCTTAATCATTCTTCTAAGATAAGTCGTAGTCTCAGTATTGCCTCACGTGTTCCAGTATTTCTACGGAATCCAAACTGATCTTCCCCGAGGTCGGCTTCTACTAGTTTTTCCATTCGTCTGTAAAGAATTCGTGTTAGTATTTTGCAGCTGTGGCTTATTAAACTGATTGTTCGGTAATTCTCACATCTGCCAACTCCTGATTTCTTTGGGATTGGAATTATTATATTCTTCATGAAGTCTGAGAGTATTTCGCCTGTTTCATACATCTTTCTCACCAGATGGTAGAGTTTTGTCAGGACTGGCTCTCCCAAGGCCGTCAGTAGTTCCAATGGAATGTTGTCTACGCCGGGGGCCTTGTTTCGACTCAGGTCTTTCAGTGCTCTGTCAAATTCTTCACGCAGTATCGTATCTCCCATTTCATCTTCATCTACATCCTCTTCCATTTCCATAATATTGTCCTTAAGTACATCACCCTTGTATAGACTCTCTATATACTCCTTCCACCTTTCTGCTTTCCCTTCATTGCTTAGAACTGGGTTTCCATCTGAGCTCTTGATGTTCATACAAGTGGTTCTCTTATCTCCAAAGGTCTCTTTAATTTTCCTGTAGGCAGTATCTATGTTACCCCTAGTGAGATAAGCCTCTACATCCTTACATTTGTCCTCTAGCCATCCCGGCTTAGCCATTTTGCACTTCCTGTCGATCTCATTTTTGAGACGTTTGTATTCCTTTTTGGCTGCTTCATTTACTGCATTTTTATATTTTCTCCTTTTATCAATTAAGTTTAATATTTCTTCTGTTACCCAAGGATTTCTGCTAGCCCTCGTCTTTTTACCTACTTGATCCTCTGCTGCCTTCACTACTACATCCCTCAAAGCAACCCATTCTTCTTCTACTGTATTTCTTTCCCCCATTCCTGTCAATTGTTCCCTTATGCTCTCCCTGAAACTCTGTACAACCTCTGGTTCTTTCAGTTTATCCAGGTCCCATCTCCTTAAATTCCCAACTTTTTGCAGTTTCTTCAGTTTTAATCTACAGGTCATAACCAATAGATTGTGGTCAGAGTCCGCATCTGCCCCTGGAAATGTCTTACAATTTAAAACCTGGTTCCTAAATCTCTGTCTTACCATTATATGATCTATCTGATACCTTTTAGTATCTCCAGGATTCTTCCATGTATACAACCTTCTATCATGATTCTTAAACCAAGTGTTAGCTATGATTAAGTTGTGCTCTGTGCAAAATTCTACCAGGCGGCTTCCTCTTTCATTTCTTAGCCCCAATCCATATTCACCTACTATGTTTCCTTCTCTCCCTTTTCCTACACTCGAATTCCAGTCACCCATGACTATTAAATTTTCGTCTCCCTTCACTACCTGAATAATTTCTTTTATTTCATCATACGTTTCTTCAATTTCTTCGTCATCTGCAGAGCTAGTTGGCATATAAACTTGTACTACTGTAGTAGGTGTGGGCTTCGTATCTATCTTGGCCAACAATAATGCGTTCACTAAGCTGTTTGTAGTAGCTTACCCGCGTTCCTATTTTCCTATTCATTATTAAACCTACTCCTGCATTACCCCTATTTGACTTTGTGTTTATAACCCTGTAGTCACCTGACCAGAAGTCTTGTTCCTCCTGCCACCGAACTTCACTAATTCCCACTATATCTAACTTTAACCTATCCATTTCCCTTTTCAAATTTTCTAACCTACCTGCCCGATTAAGGGACCTGACATTCCACGCTCCGATCCGTAGAACGCCAGTTTTCTTTCTCCTGATAACGACATCCTCTTGAGTAGTCCCCGCCCGGAGATCCGAATGGGGGACTATTTTACCTCCGGAATATTTTACCCAGGAGGACGCCATCATCATTTAATCATACAGTAAAGCTGCATGCCCTCGGGAAAAATTACGGCCGTAGTTTCCCCTTGCTTTCAGCCGTTCGCAGTACCAGCACAGCAAGGCCGTTTTGGTTATTGTTACAAGGCCAGATCAGTCAATCATCCAGACTGTTGCCCTTACAACTACTGAAAAGGCTGCTGCTCCTCTTCAGGAACCACACGTTTGTCTGGCCTCTCAACAGATACCCCTCCGTTGTGGTTGTACCTACCGTACGGCTATCTGTATCGCTGAGGCACGCAATCCTCCCCACCAACTTCAAGGTCCATGGTTCATGGGGGGGGGGGGGGGGGGGCAAATATACGTGCTGCTTTTTAGACAACACCTTCTCCACTAAGGTTGACTTGCCAATATTTGTATCGCCAAATAAATACAATTGCTTATTACGAACCTCCGTGTACCGAGAGGCCTTGTTGTACCAGCGTACGACGCGACCCGCCCAGCCATTATAACTTAAATGACACTCGCTCAATGAATGCACAACGACCCGATTAGCCTGAAACGAATCAGAGTACTTCTCAATAAAACGTATACGACTCCAATTATTAACAAGAAATGGATCTGTATAATCAAATCTAGTTGTTCGCTCGGCCCATCTACGTAAGCGAACATTAAATGACAATGCAGAATCATTGCAATTAGATAATGGTTGTGAGTCATGTTTAGTAATGTATATTAAAGCAGATTTCCGGCTTCTACAATTTTGAACATTTGAATATTTGGCGATACAAATATTGGCAAATCGACCTTAGTGGAGAAGGTGTTGTCTAAAAAGCAGCACGTATATTTGCCATTTTGTTCCGAATTCGGATTTGGCGGTTACGATAGTCGTATTCACAAAGTAATTGATTTTGAAGAATTTGAGTGGTCGAGGTGGCGTCAGTATGCATCTGTTTTGAAGCGTATTATCTAAGGTCGACCAGTTACTGTAAACGTTAAGAATAAGCCTGGTATGGTTATTGCACATCGTTGCTTGGTTGAAAGATAGATGGAAAGCTGACTGTAAACGTAACTGCAAAAATATCGAGATATTGTGAGAGTAAGCATGTAGAAGGTATACAGTTGCGGTGTCATATGCTTTTTCGCATATAAAACCTACATAGTTCTATCTGTGAATTAAAATGTATCCCAATTTCCTGTCGTCATTCATGTAGAACTTACTCTGTGGGGCAAATGGAACTGGCCCGAACGAGTGAATACGATTGGACGTGAATGTATGCATATAACCACACCCCGTGACGCGCACCCCACGTGTACGCCCTCCACGTGGTTCACACCGGCTCAGAGCGTAGTGCGGCTTGTGTTAGTATGAGTGGAGCAGTGCAAAGGGGGCGATGGTACTCACAGTGGAGCAGCGGGTGCTCGTTGTGGAAAGCTGCGTGACAATAAAGTCGTGGAAATGGCGTTGGCAGTTGTTTGCTGAAGTCTAAGGTGTTCCGCAATAACTCTCATAGTCTTGAAGAACTGCGGCAGAACATTTAGGATGAGACTGCAGCAATTACAGCAGTCCAGCTTCGATCCTTCTTTAGCAACTTGCTGACCAGTGCCCAGAAGTCTGAAGAGATGAATGGTGGTCACTTTCTACATCTGCTATAGTCAAGTTAGTACTGTATTTCCTTTCCTCTGCTCTGTACCGTGGAAATCTGTTCTGCAGGCCAATTTTATTTGCCCCACCCTCTATGATCTTGTGAAATCTGATAAATCTTTTGAAACTCCCTGTACTAACGACTACAGTATTTGACACTGTTTAAGATTACAGCATTTCATTCTTTATAATTTAAGGATTTACTACGTAAAATTGCCCAACATATGAGTGTAGGTTTCCACAGCGAGATTCATTTTCATGAAGGAAGGGAAGCTGGAGTTTGATAAAAAATTGAGGTCGTTTGCACCTCCTGAAAAGACCAATGGCCCATATATCAGATTTGATTATAAAAGTCGATGTCTTGGTCGTATAACGTTTTATTAAAATTGACTACCGGTTTCAGTTTTTGCGGGCATCATCGGATCTAAAATTTTTAACACTGACTCTTAGGCTCGTAGTCAATAAATGTGCATGGCTCTGCTAAAATTTTTACATCTGATGATGGCTGCAAAGCTGAAGCGTGTGAAACCTTCCCGTCTCCTCTATATACACTCCTGGAAATTGAAATAAGAACACCGTGAATTCATTGTCCCAGGAAGGGGAAACTTTATTGACACATTCCTGGGGTCAGATACATCACATGATCACACTGACAGAACCACAGGCACATAGACACAGGCAACACAGCATGCACAATGTCGGCACTAGTACAGTGTATATCCACCTTTCGCAGCAATGCAGGCTGCTATTCTCCCATGGAGACGATCGTAGAGATGCTGGATGTAGTCCTGTGGAACGGCTTGCCATGCCATTTCCACCTGGCGCCTCAGTTGGACCAGCGTTCGTGCTGGACGTGCAGACCGCGTGAGACGACGCTTCATCCAGTCCCAAACATGCTCAATGGGGGACAGATCCGGAGATCTTGCTGGCCAGGGTAGTTGACTTACACCTTCTAGAGCACGTTGGGTGGCACGGGATACATGCGGACGTGCATTGTCCTGTTGGAACAGCAAGTTCCCTTGCCGGTCTAGGAATGGTAGAACGATGGGTTCGATGACGGTTTGGATGTACCGTGCACTATTCAGTGTCCCCTCGACGATCACCAGTGGTGTACGGCCAGTGTAGGAGATCGCTCCCCACACCATGATGCCGGGTGTTGGCCCTGTGTGCCGCGGTCGTATGCAGTCCTGATTGTGGCGCTCACCTTCACGGCGCCAAACACGCATACGACCATCATTGGCACCAAGGCAGAAGCGACTCTCATCGCTGAAGACGACACGTCTCCATTCGTCCCTCCATTCACGCCTGTCGCGACACCACTGGAGGCGGGCTGCACGATGTTGGGGCGTGAGCGGAAGACGGCCTAACGGTGTGCGGGACCGTAGCCCAGCTTCATGGAGACGGCTGCGAATGGTCCTCGCCGATACCCCAGGAGCAACAGTGTCCCTAATTTGCTGGGAAGTGGCGGTGCGGTCCCCTACGGCACTGCGTAGGATCCTACGGTCTTGGCGTCCATCCGTGCGTCGCTGCGGTCCGGTCCCAGGTCGACGGGCACGTGCACCTTCCGCCGACCACTGGCGACAACATCGATGTACTGTGGAGACCTCACGCCCCACGTGTTGAGCAATTCGGCGGTACGTCCACCCGGCCTCCCGCATGCCCACTATACGCCCTCGCTCAAAGCCCGTCAACTGCACATACGGTTCACGTCCACGCTGTCGCGGCATGCTACCAGTGTTAAAGACTGCGATGGAGCTCCGTATGCCACGGCAAACTGGCTGACACTGACGGCGGCGGTGCACAAATGCTGCGCAGCTAGCGCCATTCGACGGCCAACACCGCGGTTCCTGGTGTGTCCGCTGTGCCGTGCGTGTGATCATTGCTTGTACAGCCCTCTCGCAGTGTCCGGAGCAAGTATGGTGGGTCTGACACACCGGTGTCAATGTGTTCTTTTTTCCATTTCCAGGAGTGTATCTTATGCTACGCAACCTTCCCTTCTACAATAAGCTATGAAACCTTCCCTTAGAATTTTTATCTCTTGCTTAGTAATAACAAATGAAATCTTCTCTTTGAAATTTATTCTCTTTCTCAATCTTCGCATACAAATTTAATTGGTGCTTATCAAATGTGAGTTTCTGATTATTTCGACGAAACATAGAATGTGTCGTCATCGTGGCCCTCAGGCGTTATCTGCAATAACCCAAAACTGTTCCTTACCTTTTTTTTTTACTGTTACTGTATCGCCATCGGACTGCTACATCGAACTGCGACATGAATATACTTACTCTGTTTTAGTATACTCTATTAGCTGCTGGTGGGCTGTCATAATAAGTGGCTGTATTTATTACCAAAGCTGACGTTATTCTTTAATAGCAAAGCTGACGTTATTCTTTAATTAATTTGACTGACGTTACGTAATTCATAGTTAAACTTTTTCTTGACAATAATAAAATTTTCCCAAGTTTTACGTTGATGGTTCTTGGGATGGATTATAATCAGTAATGCAATACTGCTTGCAAAAATTAATTATATTCGGAATGAAATGATTTTACAAACGTTCAAATGGGATATTTTACAATAATCTTACAACCAGCATTACGCAAACATACCGTAAGTAGTCTTGAGTTTCGCAAAGAAAATAATTCAATAATATTAGTTCCTCTCATGACAATAGTTGGCTGATGTCTCTGTACATCCGTTTATAATCTCTTGTAAATCATAGCTGGTGGCTGGCAGGCACACCGCTCCTCTCAACCTCTCGCTTCAGACCTGCTACCGACTCGCTTCACTTCTCGCTTACTACTGAATTCCTACGAACGCTAAAGCGCGGTCTCTCCCACCAACAATGCTTTCTGGTGCAGACAATCCCTGTGACCATTACAAAATGTATCAATTCGCGGTCTTTCCCGCTTTTTTACTAAAATGTATCCATACGCGGTCTCTCCTGCCCTTTTTAAAATTATATCATGTGCGGTCTCTCCTGCCAACAATACTTTGGTGCAGACATTCCCTGCTATCACAATTAGTTACAACATGACAAATATTAATTATTCCTACTTAATCCTATTAATAAAATATAAACATCTTTCATAAATTGTGGTTTGACAATAACAATAGAAATATACACGTCTTACACGGGTAATAAATTTTAATAAATATCCTGCGCAAAAAAAAGTATCACTTTTTCAAAATCCCATAGCTGTCTCTTATTACGACATGAAGTTTCGAAATTTGGGTCAAAGGTGTGTACAGCCTTCCTCTGTAATGATGCAGAGGTGGGGCGCTCTGTGGGTTGCTCACGGGCTCGGCACGGTGTCGACACATGCGAGAAAAAGGCTACAGCTGATAAGTTCGTTTGACGTGTAAGGTGGGTTAATGGCCTCACGTTGGTACATAACTGCGCCAAAGTTCTGCCCAACACCATCGTGGACGTGTCACATGGTGGGGAAGTCCTCACACCCGCTGCTTTTTACGTCTCTGCAATGAAGGTCAGAACCGCGGCGCCCAGCATTGAATTCACGCTAATTTCTTATGGGTGACCGAGGGAAACATTTCAGACACACCGGCGCTCGGAACCGACACGAAAAGCCCTCAGGAGTTGACATAAAGGGCGTCAATGAAACCACCTCTTTCCTTGGGGCGTTGATTCCCGCAAACTTCGCGGTCGAAAAGACAGTTCGCAGTGCAGTGAGCAGCATGATGTTCATCTACACCTACATCTACATCCATACTCAGCAAGCCACCTGACGGTGTGTGGCGCGGGGTACTTTGAGTACCTCTATCGGTTATCCCTTCTATTCCAGTCTCGTATTGTTCATGGAGTGAAAGATTGTCGGTATGCCTCTATGTGGGTTCTAATCTCTCTGATTTTATCCTCGTGGTCTCATCGCGAGATGTACGTAGGAGGGAGCATTATACTGCTTGACTCCTCGGTAAGCCGGCCAATGTGGCCGAGCGGTTCTAGGCGCTTCAGTCTGGAACCGCGCGACCGCTACGGTCGCACGTTCGAATCCTGCCTTGGGCGTGGATGTGTGTGATGTCCTTAGGTTGGTTAGGTTTAAGTAGTTCTAAGTTGTAGGGGACTGATGACCTCAGATGTTAAGTCCCATAGTGCTCAGAGCCGTTTGAATCGTTTTGACTCCTCGGTGAAGGTATGTTCTCGAAACTTCAACAAAAGCCCGTACCGAGATACTGCGCGTCTCTCTTGCAGAGTCTTCCACTGGAGTAATACTTTCGCGATTACTAAATGATCCTGTAACGAAGCGCGCTGCTCTCCGTTGGATCTTCTCTATCTCTTCTATCAACCCTATCTGGTACGGATCCCACACCGCTGAGCAATATTCAAGCAGTGGGCGGACAAGTGTACTGTAACCTACTTCCTTTGTTTTCGGATTGCATTTCCGTAGGATTCTTCCAATGAATCTCAGTATGGCATCAGCTTTACCGACAAACAACTTTATATGATAATTCCATTTTAAATCACTCCTAATACCTACTCTCAGATAATTTATGGAATTAACTGCTTCCAGTTGCTGACCTGCTATATTGTAGCTAAATGATAAACGATCTTTCTTTATATGTATTCGCAGCACATTACACTTGTCTACATTGAGATTCAATTGCTATTCCCTGCACCATGCGTCAATTCGTTGCAGATCCTCCTGCATTTCAGTACAATTTTCCATTGTTACAACCTCTCGATATACTACAGCATCATCCGCAAAAAGCCTCAGTGAACTTGCAATGTTATCCACAAGGTCATTTATGGATACTGTGAATAGCAACGGTCCTACGACGCTCCCCTGTTCTTGATCGCGTTTGACACTGCCGGCGCCTCCCTCGCTCCTCCCCCCTCTCCCCGTGTGATTCAACACTACTCTACGGACTTCATCGGGCTGCAACTCCATTGAACGTGATCTGACTCCCTTTCACTGTTGCATGACCACACGCCATGCTCTAGTGTATGGGGTATAACAATAGAGACCATTCAAAACCGTCCGACGAAACTGGAATGTGATCCGAAGCAACAAAGGATGTTTATGCTTTTCAGCCTTCCTGTTTCGCGCCTTTCTGTGGTGTGATCACGGAGGGGTGCAAGATTGACATGTGCGAGAATAAAACGGCAATGGGTCCCTCTAAGACTCCTAGTTCGGCAACGTCCTCTGTGTTACCCACACACCTTTCTTGAGTAAGTTACTAATGTACCTGTCAGAAACTTCGACGCCCGTGTACGAGGGCTATTTGTAAGATAAGATCTGATGGGGTACGAAATGGAAACCACAGTGAAAATCCGATGAAGCTTTGCAGAGATGCTATGCCAGTGCCTCTAGTATGCCCATCGAACGCATAACGTCGTTCTGAGCACGCAGTGAGCACGTACAGATGCTTAGAACAAGTGTCTCCCTCCCAGTATTAGGGCCTTGTGTGCGGTTTCGCCTGATATCATGCAGCCCACATAACATAGCTCTGAAGCGTTTCTTTCTACATGACCGTACTCTGCAGGGGCAATGAAGGTGTTCCTGCAGCGTTTTCGATGGGAAGTGTTTGATCATCTACAAAAGAGCCCGTATTTGGCTCTCCCTGTGTTTCATGTGTGCTCACATGAACCGATGGCTATGAAGACAATGTTCTGACACAGACAACGAATTGTAAACCAGCGAAGAAAATTGGCAGGGAGCACAGCGGCTGCCTTCTATGACGGGTGTATTGGAAAGTTGGTACCTCTCTACGGCAAAAGTTTAAATCGGAGTGGCGACTATGTAGATAAGTAGATGGAAAGTGTACCTAACTCTTGCAAATAAAACATTTTTGATTTTCACAGTGTTTTCCAATTGCGACCGATCGGATCTTACTTTCCGAATAGGCTTCGTAGTTGAGAGGCACCTCGTGACTGGCCTAGTGCTGAGGGCAAGTAACCCCACCTAATGGGTGTCAGAGGGGTTGCCTGCCCCATCTAAGAGTTGTCGAAGGGGATGACTGCTCTAAGGCGCGAGTGCAGCAATGGATGTCGCTGTTCTGGCCTCCATCGCAGAGATGTCAAAAGAATGGGTGAAATGAGCGTAAGGGAGAGTGTGACGCCCTTACTGTCGTATAATACAACCACGATGGCGTTGGTCAGAATTACGATGCAGTTTGGTGCCAATATGACACCATTGCCTCACAGTATGCCTCACATGAACTTCTGAGCGATGGCCTCTATTTCGCATGCATCGCCACCATACTGTTATAAGCGTCGCTGAGCCCTAGGGTGACGTCGCAGGGCGCCACTGTTTTCAAAGGAAAGTTGTAGGTACACGTGAACCAAATTTCAAATATATGTGTCGCACTGGGAGACAATTACGCGATTCCGAATAAGTAATACATTTTTCATTTTGTGCAGTGTACGAATATTATGCGCTGGAGCGCCAAAGAAACTGGTATAGGCATGTGCATTCAAATAGAGAGATATGTAAACAGGCAGAATACGGCGCTGTGGTCGGCAACGCCTATTTGAGACAATAAGCGTTTGACGCAGTTTTAGATCGGTTATTGTTGCTACAACTGCAGGTTATCAAGATTTAAGTGAGTTTAAACGTGGTCTTATAGTCGGCGCAAGAGCGATGGGACACAGCATCTCCGAGGTAGCGAGGAAGTGCGATTTTTTCCCGTACGACCATTAAATGAGTGTACCGTGAATATTAGGAATCCAGTAAAACATCTAATCTTCGACATCACTGCACCCGGAAGAAGATCCTGCAATAACGGCTGCATCGACGACTGAAGAGAATCGTTCAACGTGAGACTTCCATGAATTGCTGCAGATTTCAATCCTGGGCGATCAAAAAGTGTCAGCGTGCGAACCATTCAACGAAACATCATCGATTTGGGTATTCGGTGCTGAAGGCCCACTCGTGTACCCTTGATGACTGCACGACACAGAGCTTTACACCTCGCCTGTGCCCGTCAACACCGACATTCGACTGTTGATGACTGGAAACATGTTGCCTGGTCGGACGAATATCGCTTCAAATTATATCGAGCGGATGGACGTGTACGGGCATGGAGACAACCTCATGAATCCGTGCACCCTTCATGTCAGCAGATGACTGCTCAAGCTTATGGAGGCTCTGTAGTGGTGTGGCGCATGTGCAGTTGGAGTGATATAGTACCCGTGATACCTCTAGATACGACTCTGACAGGTGACACGTAAGTAAGCATCCTGTCTGGTCACCTACATCCATTCATGTCCATTGTGCATTCCGACTGGGACAATCCAGCAGGACAATGGGACACCCCACACGTCTGGAATTGCTACAGAGTGGCTTCAGGAACACTCTTCTGAGTTTAAACACTTCCGCTAGACACCAAATTCCCCAGACATGAACATTATTGACCATACCTCGTACGCCTCCTCCTCGTACTCTTACGGATTTCTGGACAGCCCTGCAAGCCTCATGGTGTCAGTTCCCTCCAACACTACTTTAGACATTAGTCCAGTTCATGCCTCGTTGCGTTGCGGCACTTCTGCGTGCTCGCGGGGGCCCTACACGATATTAGTCAGGTGTACTAGTTGCCTTGGCTCTTCAGTATACGACAAAGACATTGATTTTCATAATCTAATTTGAGTTTAACGTTGATATCGTTAAGTACAGGGGACAGGCTTTGGTACGAGAAGGACGGTGAAGAAACCCGACCATGACTTACTTAAGGACCCATCCAAACACTCTCAAATGATGAGAAAAACATTGGAAGGTGTACTGGTAGGGTACTGAATCCTGCTTTATCCGGTTTACAGTCATGCCTCTCAGTCAATGAATGATGTCTCCGACTGACGTGTGGAACAACAGGGCCAAAATCAGTGTTACGGAGCAGTACGGGAGGTGCGCTGATGAGACAAGAACAAAACTCGCTCTCGGGAGGACGTAGGTTCTATTCCCATTCCCATTCCCATTCTAGCCAACCATATTTAGGCTTTCCAGGATTTCCTTGAATCGCCTAAGGAAAATGCATGGACGGTTCCTTTGAAAGGGCACGGCCTTCCCACATTCGTACTTTTGCTCCACCTCCAGTGACGCCTGCAACCTGCCGTTAACTCTCACTCCTCCTTGCACAATGTGGACTATCATTCGCAGGACAAAAGTCGTATTGCGGTACTTACGGTTTGTTACACAGAGTAAGTATTCAAACTGTCTTTCCTGCTTATCGCGTTGTAAATTGTCACCACATGGGATGTATCAACTTATCAGCATTGATTCGAATCTGATGAACATACCCTACATCACAAGCCTCAAGTATCTATTTATCATCAGTAATGTGTTTCAGTGGCCCATAAATCAAGTAGCTCATCGTAGTTCCCCAGTTTGCTTGTTTCTTGAGATTCAAAAAGTCCCTTTCAGACAAGTTACTGAAGTATGAAAGAGTATGTTTCCATTTCGCTCAGTCTCAACCCTCCCTTCAACGTGGAGATCAGTTAGTTGACAGTCGGTATTCATAAGTGCCTGACACAGAGCCCTTGCGATGTAGGAAACGTGTTACAACAATGCCACAAGGTAACACTTAGGAGGATTTGGTAGTAGGTAGATTTCTACGTTTTTGCAGTATCCATCAATATGCTTCATCAACACTGTCTCCGTAGTGAAGTGAAAATACGAGCAGCAATATCACTGAACGAACCTGTCACAGACAACCAATTGTCAAATGTGATATCCGATTGAGGAACCCGTTACGTGATCTTTCATTATGTTCAGAACATGGATGGCGTCACTCCTACACACTATGTGTGACTGTGCTCAAATGGGAAGCATTTCCATATCCATGCATGTAGTTCCCTTCATGCCAAGGTGACGTTGAATGGGAAACAAATTACAATTACAGTTGTAATTTTATTTTTTAATCCTTTGAGTAGCAATGGTTTCTCCCTGGAACCATCATTTTATTAATTTTGTTTTGATGTACCAGTGCCTTTCGCACGAAAACACCAATGCTATTGCAAGACAGAGACACCTTGTAGTACTCTGAGATATTTCTATGGACGTAGTGTATTGTAACAGTCATTTGTAGAGTTCAGAACAACAATCTGAGCTGAGATTGTGCTGAGTGGTTGTAAGAGATAGTGACATGTTGCGGTTTTGGTAAAGATCGTATTGACGAGATTTTTGACAGTGAAAGTAATTATATCTAAAGTAATCTTATCGCAAATTTGAGTATGTGCTACTACATTTATCAGTGATTATGAAAAGAAACCAATAGGTTGTATGTACTTAAGAAATGAATTTATAAAATTTTAGGCCTACTTTTGCTTCTTATTTAGGACTACAATTTGTCTTAGGCTTTATGAGCTCGTAGAAGCTTCGAAATGTGTGATTGTGTCTAGGAAAAATGTGAAATTTCTTTCAAATATAACACATGAAATGATGGGTTGTGGAAAACTACACTGACGGAAAAAATGCAAGACCAAGAAGGAGTTGTGTGACATAAATGAAAATTGGTAGACGTGTTTCTACATCTAAAAAATGATGTCTATTCACATTTAGCGCCAGTATGAGGATGCAAATAAGGTTTGCTTTAAATACTTGCTGTAACGGTCGTGAGCGTTGGTTTCCTTTGGGACGTAAGTTACCCTTGGGATTGGATGTGGTAAACTGATTTTAAGGCTATAAAGACGCCATTGTCAACACCTCACTGAGTTTGTCGTGTAATAGCGATACGAAAAGCTGGACGTTCCTTCTGCGATACCGCAGAAAGCCTTGACAGGAATGTAACCACCGAAATTCTCACATTTTAGGTCCTCTTGGTTGAAATGATCCAAATAATTTTGAAGGTTGTTGTTGCAGAATTTTTGTTTTTGCGTTAGTATGCCTTGTCACATTTTAGTATATCATACAGTCTTCTGAATTTTCATATTAACAAAGCCGAAATTACGTTGTTCGCCCAGAATACAAAAATACGTCCGATCACATCAGAGGCTTGCTTGCTACTACTTCACTCTGCGGTAATAACCATATTCCAAAGGGTTACAATTTTTGTTGGCAAATGAATTTCTATTAATTTCGATTATTATTTCTTAAATGGGTCCAGAAATAAACACTGTAAACAGTACTAGATAGCGTAATTAATAATAGAAATTTTAAGTGTGCTAAATAATTCGTAATTTCAAATGTTTCTAAAAAAATAATTTTAATTGTACATGCAGAACTAGTACTAAACGATTATAATATCGAAAATAAAGTAATTGCTTTTCATAAATTTTACCTTGAAATATAACATATGGTGTATAAAATTATATGAAAGTTTTCAGAAAAGCAGCTGAGATAACACTGTCATGTCCAAAACTCGAAATATAATACTGGTATCGACAACTACTGTCGAGGAAAAGTAATGCTAGAGGAGGATGTCCCGTTACAGAGTTTACTTGGCTTCCGTGACCAAATTATCTACTTCTTCATTTCCCACTGTATGCCGTCACTCCAGAGAGAGCGAAGTGGCGTCGTGGTTAGCACAGTGGCCTCGCAGTCGGGAGGACGACGGTTGAGATCCCTGTGCGACCACACAGATTTAGGGTTTCCGTGATTTCCGTAAATCGCTTCAGGCAAATTCCAAGATGGTTCGTTTGAAAGAGCACGGCCGAATTCTTTCCCAATCCTTGAAACATTCCAAACATGTACTCCGTCTCGCATGACCTCGATATCGACGGGACGTTCAACGCTAATTTACCTTCCTTCCGCCGGCCACTGTGGCCGAGCGATTCTAGGCACTTTAGTCCGGAATCGTCCTGCTGCTACAATCGCAGGTTCAAATCGTGCCTCGGGGATGGATGTGTGTGATGTCCGTGGATTAGTTAGGTTTAATTAATCCTAAGTCTAGAGGACTGATGACCTCAGATGTTAAGTCCCATAGTGCTTAGAGCCATTTTTAACCTTCCTTCCCCCAACAAGTTACGAAATTCTTATTTAGACGGGAAAGTTCCTAATCTGCTTCTATAATGGGGCACAGCAGATAATTTTTGGTGTTCGTTACATCGTTGCGTTTTAAATGATCATTGCTGACCATGAATCTGATTAAAAAATGATTTTTTTTCTTCCTGTACGCCTTTTGTGTATGTAAGTCCTTCTAGAACCAGTATAACTTTTACAGTGAGCGTAGTGGCTACTTCAAGGAGCTTGAATTTGACCCCTTTGTTTGTCACTTAAGAATGCGCTTCCTGCTCCGTCTTTTTGTTTAGACCCTCTGCGGATGTCTTTCGTGGGGATAGCCACGTTGCTAAACTCAAAATGGCTCTGAGCACTATGGGACTTAACATCTGAGGTCATCAGTCCCCTAGAACTTAGAACTACTTAAACCTAACTATCCTAAGGACATCACACACATCCATGCCCGAGGCAGGATTCGAACCTGCGACCGTAGCGGTCGCGCGGGTGCACACTGAAGCGCCTAGAACCGCTCGGTGTTGCTAAACTGTCATCTAAAATTCTCACTTGAAACTATGTAGTTCTAGAGACATTTTCAAGCCTAAAAAATCTATGATGTATATATGCCGGCTGAACTGACGAATGAAAATTTGTACCAAGGCTGTGGTTCGAGCTCAGGTCACCTGCTCACTAGGCAGATGTGCTAACCATTAAGCCACCCTGGCACTCTGGCTTTGTATAGTTGCATAGACTACCCTAGCTCGTCTCAGTCCTCTGTCCAAATTCCTATTCGCTTCTAAGCCCACAGTATTCCCCCTAAGCTCTAAAAGGATTGCAGAGGTTCTGTGAGTGTATTGGAATAGTATCTCAATTTCGAACACAACAGGAGAACCTGCCTGAAACCCAGTCGTAGATGCCTTAATCAAAATGACGCTATATGGTTCCGGAGACATTTTCAAGTCTGAAACATCTATGATGCATTAATGAAGGCTGAAACGACGGATGAATATTTGCACCAAGGCCGGGTTAGATCCCGGCTCCCTTGCTCACTAATAAGCCGCAGACCCTGCTTCGAACGTTAGACGTGGTACAAATTTACATTCGTCGCTTCAGTCTGCATATATAATTTCTCAGTCATTGTACGTTACAAAACGAGATACACTAAAGAGCCAAAGAAACGGGTAAACCTGCCTGATATTGTGTAGGGTCTCTGTGAGCACGCAGAAGTGCCGCAACACGACGTGGCATGGACTCGACTAAGGTGTGTAGTGCCGGAGAGAACTGTCACCATGAATCCTGCTGGTGGCCAGCGGAAGTGTTTAAATTCAGAAGAGTGTTCCTGGAGCTACTCTGTAGCAATAGTGGACATGTGGGGTCTCGCGTTGTCCTGCTGGAATGGCCCAAATCCGTCGGAATGCGATTAGACACGATGCTCACGTACGTGTCACCTGTCACACCTCACGCCGTTGCAGAGCCTCCACTGACTTAAACAGTCCCCTGCTGACGCCCAGGGTTCATGGATTCATGAGGTTGTCTGCATACCTGTACATGTCCATCCGCTCGATGCAATTTGAAACGAGACTCGTCTGACCAGGCAACATGTTTCCAGTCATCAATAGTCCAGTGTCGGTGTTGACAGGTCCAGACGAGAAGCAGAGCTGTGCGTCTTGCGACCATCAAGGGAACACGAGTGGGCCTTCGGCACCGAAAGCCCATATCGATAATGTTTCGTTGAACGGATCGCACGCTGACACTTGTTGATGGCCCAGCATTGAAATCTGCAGAAATTTCCGGAAGTGTTGCACTCCAGTCATGTTGAACGATTATCTGCAGTCGTTGTTGGTCCCGTTATTGCAGGATCTTTTCCCTGCCGCAGCGATGTCTGAGATTTGATGTTTTAACGGATTCCTTTTATTCACGGTACACTCTTGCGCCGACTATAACACTACGTTCAGACTCACTTAAATCCTGATAACCTGCCGTTGTAGCAGCAGTAACCGATGTAACAACTGCTCCAGACACTTGTTGTCTTATATAGGCGTTGAGACCGCAGCGCCGTGTTCTGCCTGTTTACATATCCCAGTATTTGAATACGTATACCTATACCAGTTTCTTTGGCGCTTCAGTGCAAAACGAAATAAATTACATAAAAAGAAAGACGTAAAATTGCTACTTTAATTTTATCCATTTACTTGAGTTATGGATACCAGGAAGCATCGGGTTCCAAATATAGAAAAAACTGACTGAAGTTCCTCAAAATTTATTTATTTAATCGTATGGCTACGGCCCCCCGTCGGGCAGACTGTTCGCCTGGTGCTGGTCTTTCAATTTGACGCCACTTCGGCGACCCGGAGTAGATGAGGATAATAGGATGATGATGAGGACAGCACAACACAAAGCCCCTGGGCGGAGAAAATTCCCCCACCCAGCCGGGAATCGAAACCGGGGCCAGAAGATTGACAATCCGTCACGCTGATCATTCAGCTACCGGGGGCGGACTTCTTCAAAATGAGAAATCAGAAGCCCCGAGCTGAATGCACTAAAAAGAATTTTTTATAGGCAAGATCGTGTTCGAAAACTTTCTTTGACGGGTTTCGACTCTCATTTTCACATCTTTGAAATGTTAATATGACATGAGTAATGGATGCACAGTGGATTGGTTCAAATGGTTCAAATGGCTCTGAGCACTATGGGACTCAACAGCTGAGGTCATCAGTCGCCTAGAACTTAGAACTACTTAAACCTAACTAACCTAAGGACATCACACACATCCGTGCCCGAGGCAGGATTCGAACCTGCGACCGTAGCAGTCACGCGGTTCCGGACTGAAGTGCCTGGAACCGCACGGCCACCGCGGCCGGCGATGCACAGTGGAACACGATGTACAACGAAAACACTTTTGAACCTTCTGAAGACGGCAATCTTTAGTGTTGAAACTGGCCAACAAAAACAGTTTCCAGCGCGACCTTGGCTACAAAAAAATTTTTAAAACGCAGAAAAATCTGTTTCTTGCATGCATCCTACACAGTGTTGCAGTTTTAATGAGCATGTAGAAGACATTGGCGAGCAGAACGCGCCGAGGCACCGCCCCGTTGCGGGAAGGTAGGCCGCTGCGGCCCTCGCGGCTGGCTGCCCGTCTTGAGCCTTAATAAGAGCCTTCCGCATCCTATGGCGTGGCGCTGGGCCGCCTCGGCTTTCCGGCGGCCGTTGACCTTCGGTTTGAGGAGAGGAGCGGACGCGCACCGCAGGCTCGCTGCTCGTTTTTCCCTCTCCCCGTGTGTAGCATTCTCATCGCCCCTCCCTCCCTCCAGCGGAATAAATTGCGCGCCGTGGCGTACAGATGGGGCGATTAGGGAACGGGCCGCGCCGCGCAACGCCGAACGTCGTCATTCTGCCGGCAGCAGCAGCGCGCCCTGGGCTGCCCCTGCACAGGGCACGGAGGTCACTTGTGTCCTGTCAGGGGGCTGCGTAAAAGAAAGTTACTGCTACATTTCAGTACAAATAATGCCGGCCCTGTTCTCAAAGAACAGTAAGAGTGGAAGACTGAGGCAGAAGTGCTCGAGACGATGTACAGCAGGGATGTAATACATATGACGAAGCCGCATTGGAGGAAATGAAAGGAAGGTGAATGAAATGAAATGATCGTGAACTGACGCCGATACCCAATTGTTATGTGAAACTTATGGCTAGTTTTTTGGCATACGGAAAAATGGTTGTTACAATTTTCTGATATCCGACTGGTGCAAGCGGGGCTGCCTCAAGGTTCCGTTCCATCCCCACTAATATTTAATCTCTACGTCAATGACATGCCAGCTGTCACAGGGGTACAACGTGCGCAATTTTCCGATGGTACAGCTCTTCTCATCAGCGGCAGACATATTCACGTCAGCAGCGCGGGGTAGCCACGCGGTCTCAGGCGCCTTGCCACGGTTGGCGCGGCTCCCCCGTCGGAGGTTCGAGTCCTCACTCGGGCATGGGTATGCATGTTGTCCTTAGCATAAGTTAGTTTACGTTACATTAAGTAGTGTGTAAGCCTAGGAACCGATGACCTCAGCAGTTTGGTCCCATAGGAACTTACCACAAATTTCCATTTTATTCACGCCAACATTCGACGCCTTCAGTGTCAACTAACTGCCACAGCCGCTTGGTGTAAGACCAGTAAAGTGCAACTAAATCTCTTTCAGCGAGAAACGCCCCTCGATGCCTACCAACTTGAGACTGCATGGGAGGGATATCCCTTGGGGGCAACGGTGACTTGCCTGGGGGACACTTTGGACAAACACTTCTTTCCCCATAAACATGTTGACCTTCTGAGGAACAAAGCTTTCGGTATGGTCAAGAAACTCCATTTTTTCAAGAGTACTGACCGCAGTACCACAGCAAACTTCGATTATATAAGGCGATGGTGCTCTCTAAGATACTGAATGGCAGCTTGGTCTGAGGTCTTGCCAGTCCAACACAAATTGGCCGTCTACATGTTTCACAAAATATGACGCTCAGATGGATACTTCGTGCCAGCAGCTATACTCGCATCGTTGACTTGCACGCTGTCCTCCATATGGATACAGTACTAGAAGCAGTGCGCAAATGTCGACGACCTTGAACAACAAAGCAGACACTTTGCGAAACTCGGTGTACCACATAAGAACGCTGACAGGATAATACCCCCTTCATGGCATCGGTATAAGGTACCATGTACCTTGGTACTATGACATCCTAACCCATTCCATCAACTGGCGGTATCTTACCGATCGACAGGCTCTAAGAAGTTGACCCCAAACGTTTATTCATAATAAAGTGAACCCATGCACCTAATTACCTTCCACCATGAAGTCTGGATCGTCGTCGACGATGTCACTTCGATTTACAGAGTGTCAAATTTTAAAAAAATTAATGAAATGATCGTATGGCATTGACGGCCGGGAGTCCACACCCGGGTAAGTTCCGCCGCCAAGTTGCACGTCTTTTCAGTTAACGCCTAAATGCGATACTTGCATGTCGGTGAGGATAAAACGACGAGCAGAGAAAATCTCCGGCGCTGGTGGGAATCGAACCCGGGACCGTTGCATGGCAGTCACCCACGCAGACGACTCAGCTAACGAGGAAGATTGAAAAAAAACAAGGTTCAGGTGTGGGATTGAAATTTCAGAAGAAAGATTATCAATGATAAAATTGGCTGGCGAAATTGATATCCTATGTGAAATTACGGAGTGCTACAGAGCGGAATGCAATGGATATTCTAATGATCGCAGAATAGAGCAGCAGGCATGACATTAACGATAAATTTATCATCGAAACTGGCGACCATGTAGTACATGAAATGAAGGAATTCCGCTAAGTAAAGTAATGCATGACGGCGTAATATAGCCGTAGAGGGTATATTTCGCCGAGAGAAGGCTACTGGTATCAAGCGAAGGCATTCATTTGAGGAAGTGATTTCTAACAACGTACGTCTGAAGCGCAGTACTGTTCGCGTAAGACTCATGGACTGTGAGAAAATCGGAAAGAAAGGAGGAGGTCCTCCGCAAAATACATGAGAAAAGGAGTTATGCGAAAAGCACTAAAGAGAAGAAGGACAGAGGACGATAGGATATGTGTTAAGACGTGAGGGGATAATTTTCACGGAAACAGAAGGAGACGTAGAGGGCAGAAATTGTAGCAACTAATGGGTATTAGAATAATGAGAGCACACAGGACAGTAAATCGTGGGGAGACACATCGTACTATTCCACAGCTGGGGGCATCTGGAAGAGCACCGTGGACCTCTCTCGTCACCAATGAACAACAGAGCCGGAAAGTTTTTGTCGGAATCACAGTTAATAACTGATGATTTTTATGTCCTTGAAGTCTGAAGGGTACTAACTGTAAGCGGGCTCTCTAGAATTTACAACTGTCCTGTGAATCATGCTCCTCATCCCGTTATAATACCATAATTCGCAGCTCATTGCGGGGTTACGCCACAAGCATAGACACATACCGGGGTCATTTTAGAATGAAAGAATCTATGGACACTGAAGTAGAAGCGGTGTCACTATCTGAACTCACGGAATAGGTCTTCTGCTGTCCTGCAGATTAGAATAGGCAAGTCTATGAGTCACTAGCTCCGCCCCGCTGCGTTTTCCGCCGTTAAACCGTTATGTATAAAAAATGCCCGAGTATACAGCGTGGTCCAGTGGTCGTGACCGGGCCAAATATCTCGCGAAATAAGCGTCAAACGAAAAAACTACAAAGAACGAAACTTGTCTAGCTTGAAGGGAGAAATTAGATGGCGCTATGGTTGGCCCGCTACATGCCGCTGCCATAGGTCAAACGGATATCAACTGCGTTTTTTTAAAATGGGAACCCTCATTTTTTATTACATATTCGTGTAGTACGTAAAGAAATATGAATGTTTTAGTTGGACCACTTTTTTCGCTTTGTGCTAGATGGCGCTGTAATAGTCACAAACATATGACTCACAATTTTAGACGAACAGTTGGTAACAGGTAGGTTTTTTAAATTAAAGTACAGAACGTAGGTACGTTTGAACATTTTATTTCGGTTGTTCCAATGTGATAGATGTACCTCTGTGAACTTATCATTTCTGAGAACGCATGCTGTTACAGCGTGATTACCTGTATATACCACATTAATGCAATACATGCTCGAAATGATGTCCGTCAACCTCAATGCATTTGGCAATACGTGTGACTACATTCCTCTTAACAGCGAGTAGGTCGCCTTCCGTAATGTTCGCACATGCATTGACAATGCGCTGACGCATGTTGTCAGGCATTGTAGATGGATCACGATAGCAAATATCCTTCAACTTCCCCACATATAGAAATCCGGGGACGTAAGATCCGGTGAACGTGCGGGCCATGGCATGGTGCTTCGACGACCAATCCACCTGTCATGAAATATGCTATTCAATACCGCTTCAACCGCACGCGAGCTATGTGCCGGACATCCATCATGTTGGAAGTACATCGCCATTCTGTCATGCAGTGAAACATGTTGTAGTAACATCGGTAGAACATTACGTAGTAAATCAGCATACATTGGACCATTTAGATTGCCATCGATAACATGGGGGCCAATTATCCTTCCTCCCACAACGCCGCACCATACATTAACCCGCCAATGTCGCTGATGTTCCACTTGTCGCAGCCATCGTGGATTTTGCGTTGCCCAATAGTACATATTATGCTGGTTTACGTTACCGCAGTTGGTGAATGACGCTTCGTCGCTAAATAGAACGCGTGCAAAATCTGTCATGTCCCGTAATTACTCTTGTGCCCAGTGGCAGAACTGTACACGACATTCAAAGTCGTCGCCATGCAATTCCTGGTGCATAGAAATATGGTACGGGTGCAATCGATGTTGATGTAGCATTCTCAACACCGACGTTTTTTGAGAATCCCGATTCTCGGGCAATTTGTCTGCTACTGATGTGTGGATTAGCCGCGACAGCAGCTAAAACACCTACTTGGGCATCATCATTTGTTGCACGTCGTGGTTGACGTTTCACATGTGGCTGAACACTTCCTGTTTCCTTAAATAACGTAACTATCCGGCGAACGGTCCGGACGCTTGGATGATGTCGTTCAGGATATCGAGCAGCATACATAGCACACGCCCGTTGGGCATTTTGATCACATTAGCCATACATCAACACGATATCGACCTTTTCCGAATTTGGTAAACGGTCCATTTTAAGACGGGTAATGTATCACGAAGCAAATACCGTCCTCACTGGAGGAATGTTACGTGATACCACGTACTTATACGTTTGTGACTATTACAACGCCATGTATCACAAAGCGAAAAAAGTGGTCCAACCAAAACATTCATATTTCTTTACGTACTACACGAATATGTAATAAAAATGGGGGTTCCTATTTAAAAAAAAACACAGTTGATATCCGTTTGACCTATGGCAGCGCTATCTAGCGGGCCAACCATAGCGCCATCTGGTTTCCCCCTTCAAGCTAGACGAGTTTCGTTCTTTGTAGTTTTTTCATTTGATGCTTATTTCGTGAGATATTTGGTCCGGTCACTATTAATGGACCACTCTCTACATTTATTCGAGTCTTTCATTATGAGAATGAAAAAAATGGTCCAAATAGGCTGTATTATTTTTGTCTGTGTGATCGGTCAGTTTCAACTGAGGTCAGTTTCAAGCACATATATTAAACTTCGAGCTTCATTTTACGTTGACGTACATTGCTAGTAGTCCTGTCCACATGTATCATCGATGTATTACAGTGTAAAATAAAGCTGGAAGATTAATACACGTGCTTCAAAATAACCGAAGTTTGAAACTGGCCAATAGTACAGATTATAAAAGGAATACAGCCTATTTGGGCCATGTTTTCATTCTCTGGAATAAATATATACCCGGGAATTTTTTAACCACGGAAAACACAGCGGGCTCTTGCCAATTCTACGCTGCAGGACAGCAGAAGAGCTATTCTTTGAGTTCAATGGGGACGTCGTTTCTGCTTCATTATACGTAGATTCTTTCATGACGAAATGACGTTACTCTCAGAAGTGACAAATGCATTAGGTGAACTGCGGACCTCATAATACATTCTTCCTTCAGCGTGATCCAGGGACTGTATTTTAAGGTGGAAATATTCGTTCATATGATGCGAGTCATGATAAGAACCTGCTGCATGCACGAAGGATGCGGAATTGTTCTAGATTTTGCATTCCGCGTGTGACATCTTTGTTGTAGTATTGCCGTACTGAGAGCCGTTAACTCGTGTGTCGAAGGAGACTGTACTCGGTTCGTAGCTAAGGAAAGCGTTCTTCGGATTAGCAATCAGTCTGTTGTTCATCCAAGTTATCTAAGTCTGTATGCACCACAGCCTCTTGCTTCCCTGCTGATTTGTCTGCAGCAATTGCTGTAACGTCTGAAATATGTGTCTGTGGTTGAGAGGTAATCATTCATTCAAAAAAATGTCGGCATGTTACTTGAAACTTCTATTTAACGAAACTTGCTGGTAACACTACGACCGTACACAGTACATGGCCTCCAGCTAACGCTAACCGTATAATCGCTGTGTGCCCTGTGACAATTCACGTCGATGGGTAACTGGGTGTAAATTAAGGCGAACCGCCGATTTCATTCTGTTGCACATTCAGATACTCAGGTCTACATATTTTTGCATCGAACCTACTGTCGGAAATAAATTAGTTTCCACCCCATAATCTCCCGGTTTCAGCCAACATTTCCGTGGGATTTCTCTTGGTGTCAGGAAAATGCTGGAAGTGGTAATGTTTGTTGCATCGGGCTCAGATCAGCTGAATTTGCTGCCTAAGACATCAATGTGACTGCACCATCATGCCCCCCAAATCCTGCAACACGTCTCGGGCCTTGTCACACGGACAGTTGTCTTGCTGGAAGTTGCCATCGCCATTGGGAGGAACGTCACGCACGTGCTCTGCGATAATGTCCACGGTTGTCAAGGAGCTTCGATTACTAATAGAGGTCCCATAGCAAAGTACTGACACCACCGGACTGTGTATGTGGCTTGGCGAATGTTTCGAGCTGGCGCTCCGGACACTACTACACACCTGCTACAAGTAGAAATGTAATTTGTCGGACAGGCCGACACATTCCCATCGATCCACGGGTCAATCTCTACGATCCCATGCACGCTGGAATCGTGACCGGCAATGTCGATGGGTCGGCGTAGAGGCACGTAGGGATCGTCTGCTGCAAAGTCCCATCTTCAATAATATGCGCAGAACGGTGCGCTCCGAAATATTTTTTTCCCTGGTCCAGCACTGAAACTGTCATAAGATCTGTCATACTTTAGAGAGTACAATCCTCCGACCTCATAGTTCTGTGATGAGGCGTGGACGTGCAATATTTTCTCACCTACTGGTTTTTTCACCGTCCCTCGATCATATGTCACAGACGCTCACGACAGCAGCACACGAACCGCCGACCAGCTTTGTCCTCTCCGAGATGCTCCTTCTTAAGCGGTGGACCAAAACAATCTGCCTTTTGTCAAAGTCGCTTAAATCAATGGATTTCCCCAACTGCGGTCCGTATCGTCGCTTGAATGATTGCCCATTGGCGTATGCTCTGCTTATGTACTCGTATATATTCCTTACTGCGCGATGCCCCCGCAGTGCCACCAGGAGGCTTCCCGTCTCATGGTTGCTAGTGGTCCCAATGTTCTGAATCATCAGTGCGTAAAAGAAGTACCCATTCCCATGCTGACAGTAAGAAGTTTTTCATGACTGCGATCGCGATGACAGCTGCAGAAAGCTCTACAGTATTTACTGAAACAGACGTCTAGTGAAAAGAATGTACGTAAGTTTTATTTACGATTGTCGATGCACAAGTTGATTAAAAGTAAGTCTCCTTCTCCCACCCCTCGCTTTAATAGCCTAGTGGTTCTACGAATTTCATTGTTAAGAGTTGGTGAATTCTAACCACTCTGAAGACTTTTTGATTCTTACGTGACTGGTAGTAAATATTCTGTATTTATTTTCAGTGGCCTAGGAGGGTATTCCCGAGGGTCAAATGGTTCAAATGGCTCTCAGCACTATGGGACTTAACTTCTAAGGTCATCAGTCCCGTAGAACTTAGAACTACTTAAATCTAACTAACCTAAGGACATCACACACATCCATGCCCGAGGCAAGATTCGAACCTGCGAGCGTAGCGGTCACGCGGCTCCAGACTGTAGCGCCTTTAACCGCTTGGCCACCCCGGCCGGCCCGAGGGTCAACTACAGCACTTCTTCCTTGTTACGTGAGTTTTCACTGATGAACTGTAAATTGCAGGTGGAGGAGGGAGCTGGGGATGGCCTACAGTGCTGCTGTTTTCTTGTGCATTGGAAGTTGTTTGTAACCTGCCCAGATCTTGAAGCAATTAGTGCCGATAGTACCTTTAACATTGTCACGCTTGAGGGAGTGTGGTGCCAACTAAACGGACTTGCCTCGTAACCTGGCGTTCACTCTCTGATACAAAGTATCCAGACACCTACCAGTGGACATTAATAGGTGTGCGTGTCCACTCTTCACCTCTCTGACCAGTGGACATTAATAGGTGTGCGTGTCCATTCTTCACCTCTCTGACGGCTTTGCCGGCGTCACTTTCGATGTCGGTGAGGGAATGAAAGCCCATTCTTCATCAGGAGGCGCAACGAGAGAAGGTAATGATGAAATGATACAATTTCAGAGACTTTACTGGTCTCATACAGATATGATTTTATGTATATAGACTGAAGTGGCGAGTGAAAATTTGTACAAGACTGGAAATCGAAACCGAGTCTCTCGCTTGGATCGAGAAGGGAGGCGAACTGGGCTAATTCATGCAGTTGTGGGAACTGCTCCTGCCTAGTAACGAGAAGACCCGGGTTCAATTCCCAACTTTGGTACAAATTTTCACTTCCGCTTCAGTATATATGCCTAAAATAATGTATGTATGAGACAAGTAAAGTCTCTGAAATTGTGTCATTTATTTGGATATAAGTACCTGCAACTGGGTTTCAAGTTGTATCCCTCACTCATGCTGAGATGCTATTCCAGAACATGGAGAGCATTGACAATTCCGTTTGTGCGGAAGCAGAAATTTAAAGTAGACTGGGGCGGCAGTGGAAACTTGGACTGAGGAGAGAGGCGTGCCAGGGTAATCCGTACAGTTGTGCAAACCACTGTGCAAAGATAGCTTGGCCGTCAGTACGTGAAGTCTCCTTAGTCTTGGTTTAGTTGTAGGTGTTCCTTCGCGTTCCGTCTTCACAGTCACATCACCAATATACGAAATGGGAAACTTTAGAAGGGTTGAAAGGCCCCTGATGGATAAGTTACTCAGGTGACGCCCAGTGACCGCGATCGAAGTCACTGAGATCTCCTGATGGACCCATTCTTCTTCTTCTGCTGCTGCTACTTCTGTACTGACAACACAATACTCCCCATCTCCTTTTATGCTGGCGGATTCACGTCTCGTGACGTCTAGTGACGAACACTGCATCAGATAAGAGTGTCGAGACGCTTTTGACCAGATACTGTATAGCACCCGTTTAGTTTTCCAGTCTCTTTAATTTGACCCTATGGCTTCTCTACGTGTAATCGATGTTGGAGACCAAAGTTCCTAGTGAGCACTGGAGCGTGGATTATCTACTGGAGACACTTTTATTCTACCACCTGGATACGTTGCAATAAGTTGTTACTGGTGAGACCCCGTGACATACAGTCGTACAGGATTGCTGGTAATGCAGTCGCTTTGTAGAGATCTACCGTGACCCATCTACACAGAAGCGCCAAAGAAACTGGTATAGACATGCTTATTCAAATACAGAAACATGCAAACAGGCAGAATAAGGCGCTGCGGCCGGCAACGTCTGTGTCTGGCGCAGTAGTTAGATCGGTTACTGCTGCTACAATGGTAGGTTATCAAGATTTAAATGAGTTTGAACGTGATGTTATTATGGTCGGCGCACGAGCGTTGGGATACAACATCTCCGAAATAGCGATCAAGGGGGAATTTCCCGTACGATAATTTCACGAGTGTACCGTGAATGTCAGGAATCCGGTAAAACATCAAATCTCCGACATCACTGCGGTTGGAATAAGATCATGCGAGAACGGGACCAACGATGACCGAAGAGAATCGTTCAACGTGACAGAAGCGCAACCCTTCCCAAAATTGCCGCAGATTTCAATGCTGGGCCATCAACAAGGGTCAGAGTGCGAACAGTTCAACAAAACATCATCGATATGGGCTTTCGAAGCCGAAGGCCACTCGTGTACCCTTGATGACTGCACGACACGAAGCTTTACAACTCGCCTGGGACCATCAACACCGACATTGGACTGTTGATGTCTGGAAACAGGTTGCCTGGTCGGATGACAAATTGTATCGAGAGGATGGACGTGTACGGGTGTGGAGACATCCTCATGAATCCATGGACCCTCCATGTCAGCAGGCATCTGTTCAAGCTGGTGGAGGATCTGTAATTGTGTGGGGCGTGTGCAGTTGGAGTGATATGGGACCCCTGATATGTCTAGATACGTCTCTGACAGGTGATACGTACGTAAGCATCTTTTCTGATCACCTGCAACCATTCATGTCCACTGTGCATTCCAACGAACTTGGGAAATTCCAGCAGGACAATGCGAGACCCACATGTCCAGAATCATCGTAGAGTGGCTCCAGGAACACTCTTCTGAATTTAAACAATTCCGCTAGCCACCAAACTCCCTAGACACGAACATTATTGCGCATATCTAGGATGCCTTGGAAAGTGCTGTTCAGAAGAGATCTCCCTCCACCCCTCGTTACTCAGTTCCCTCCAGCATTACTTCAGACATTAATCGAGTCCTTGCCACGTCGTGTTGAGGCAGTTCTGCGTGCTCGCGGGGACCCTTTATGATATTAGGCACGTGTACCAGTTTCTTTGACTCTTCAGTGTACATCGCAACACCTATTTAGCGTCATGCAGTCCTCCCATTCACAGCTTCCTCGCTGACGACGTTCGCTGTGGGCTGGTACGAGTGCTGGGTGCTGGGTACTGGGTGACCACCAGCCGACTGTCAGGAGCGCCGCCGCCGCCGCCGCCGTCGCCACCGGCTGAGTCTGGGCTGGGCTCGCCGGGCCGGGCTGTCACTTGAGTCGCGGGTAAACAGTCATTCGATAACTGCCGCGGCCGGCGTTGCCGCTTCTCGGCCAGCGCCGCCCCGCGCCCCGGCGCGCGCCCTCTCGCTACTCGCTACTCACTACTCGCTACTCGTCGTCGCGGGTCGCGGATTTCGGGTTGCGTGGGACACCTCTGCTCGCGGGCACGTCACTGTGGCAACAACAGCTCTCCGTCCGATTTCCTGGGATACACTCTTCCGGCTGGCGGGATATCGTGCTCTCCTCTGTCGATTACGAAACGGGCAGTCGCCGTTCTGCAGTGTGGAACAGCCTCTTCGCCCGCGATCGTAAGTTAGGGTTTAATTAGCACTTGCCTCTCCGTGGCAGTCAAACATGCCCAGGGCTATGATCTGGGATCAGTTCGTTACTGTCGTCCCCTCACCGTCTCATTTTCCCCCCTTTTTTTTATTTCATCCCCTGGAGGAGGAGGAGGAGGAGGTGGGGGGGGGGGGGCTGGTAGCGGTACAGTCAACCCGCTCTCGAGCCAGTAGATATTTTTCACTAATTTAGAAGCTTAACACAAAACAAAGAGGCAAATGAATTTAAATGTTTTAAATACGTGACGTTGATTGGAAACTATAAGAAATGATGCTGTTTTCATAAATAGTTTAAAAACAGTGATAAAAATGTGGACCCGCAACATAGTCAAAAACACTTCAAAAATACTTAAAGAACACTAAAAGCACTTTAAAAAAGCGCTTGAATGACATTGAACACGGTAGATGATGATGATGTTGATGTTTGGTTTGTGGGGCGCTCAACTGCGCGGTCATCAGCGCCCTTACAAATTCCCAACCTTTGCTCAGTCCAATCTCGCCACTTTCATGAATGATGATGAAATGATGAGGACACCACAAACACCCAGTCATCTCGAGGCAAGTGAAATTCCTGACCTCGACGGGAATCGAACCCGGGACGCCGAGCTGGGGAAGCGAGAACGCATCCGCGAGACCACGAGCTGCTGACAACACGGGAGAAGAGACACTGATAACTCAAAACGGAGCACTGTATGCTTTCGCTAAAATTGTAAAAGACCTCCCCTGTGATGATATGGTTCAAATGGCTCTGAGCACTATGGGACTCAACTTTTGAGGTCATCAATGTCCTAGAATTTAGAACCACTTAAACCTAACTAACCTAAGGACATCAGACACATCCATGCCCGAGGCAGGATTCGAACGTGCGACCGTAGCGGTTGCGCGCTTCCAGACTGAAGCACCTAGAACCGCTCGGCCACACCGGCCGGCACCGCCAATTTAGCACTTCGCAGATGTGTACTAGATAAATAATAACAGTAATAAAATATACAAACTGTTTTAATATTACGGGTCGTGCTGAAAAGTAATGCTTCTGATTTTTTTAGGTGAACGCTTTTAAAGCTTTTTTAAAATGAAACAAACGTTATTAACATTCTCCATCTTTATTTTTCATGTTTACGTATTTCCAACACTCTGCTGCTGAAGTGGTCCGAACTGTAGCGTTTAACGTAACGATGTGTAATGTAAATATGTCGGTAAGCGAGACACAGCGTGCTGTAATCGAGTTTAATCGAGTTTAGACTTCGAGGAGTTCGTCCACACATGGGGCACAGCAAGGCAATGTCAGAACACGCACGAGCGCTGCGACAACTGCAGCAATCCGACGCCTTGGGCTCACTGTCATCGATCATCCTCCATACAGTCACAACTTGATCCAATCCGATTTTCATCTGTTTTCAGAACTTAAAGAGCATCTTCGAGGACGTTGAAAGTAATGAAGCTGTAAGCAGAGCTGAGGGTGTCGCCTCGTCAACGAAGTCAAACGTCCTACAGTGACAGTATCAACAAAACTGATCTCTCTTCGGGACAAACCTGCTCGTCGTCAGGAGACTATGATGAGAAATAAATGACATGAAGAATAGAGATGTAGAAAGTTAATGCCGTTTGTTTTATTTAAAAGGCTTTAAGATATAACATGTTACAAAATCCGAATGCGTTACTTCGAAGTACGCCGTTGTACAACGACAAATTATTTAATTACCACAAAATGGATAAAATATTTTAATGTAATAACAATAATATTAATATCTTTATAAATTTAGTTAACAGTACATTGCTACTTTTCAATCAAGTAGCTCCTCAGTTTGGCTCACAAGAGCTGAGTGCACCCCGCTTGCCAACAGCGCTCGGCAGACCGGATGGTCGCCCATCCAAAAGCCACCATCTCGTGGTCGTGCGGTAGCGTTCTCGCTTCCCACGCCCGGGTTCCCGGGTTCTATTCCCGGCGGGGTCAGGGATTTTCTCTGCCTCGTGATGGCTGGGTGTTGTGTGATGTCCTTAGGTTAGTTAGGTTTAAGTAGTTCTAAGTTCTAGGGGACTGATGACCATAGATGTTAAGTCCCATGGTGCTCAGAGCCATTTGAACCATTTGAACCAAAAGCTAGTCCAGCGCAACAGCGCTTAACTTCGGTGATCTGACGGGGACCGGTGTTACCACTGCGAGAAGGGCGTTGGCATTAAATTATAAAACTTTTTTAAATTTTGTCTACATAAATATTATTTGCAATGTCTTCAGTAATTTTCTATAAATGCTTTATACTGAAGACTAGGATACTGTACGACCGGCAGCTCTCTCCCCTTGCGCCCCCCCCCCCCTCAATGCTTTAAACTGAAGTCCAGGATACTGTACCACTGGCAGCCTTCTTCTTCCGCCCCCCCCCCCCCCCCAGCCTGGCCGCATGGTACATGGTACGAGAAGGGTAAAGAAGAAAAGAAAAAAAAAAGAAAAATTCACCTTCCTCCACACTAACGTGTGCAGCGTAATATATGTGACTACAGCTTTCCACTGCGACAGAAGTGTGTAAAAAGTTTTTATATATGTGACCATTTTTTGGTCTTGATGCTGCTGTTACTTTTGTCATTTGTTTCACTACGAGGCAGCTTGAAAGAAGCCAGGGGGAGGAAAATTAGGTAATGGCACAAAAGCATGAAATAAAGTGTTTGTATTAAAAATAAAAACAGCCAACGCCGGGCAATAACTTCCCTCAAGTAACAGTGAAAACACGCAGTCCAGTGACGTTAACGTGATCAGTGCCTATGTTCTGAGTCAACGTGCAATAAGCATTCACATTCGGTAGGTGGCAGCACTAATGATGGAGCGTGTATAGAGCGTGTCAGTGGAGGCGATAAAAAAAATGGTTCAAATGGCTCTGAGCACTATGGGACTTAACTGCTGTGGTCATCAGTCCCCTAGAACTTAGAACTACTTAAACCTAACTAATCTAAGGACATCACTCACATCCATGTCCGAGCCAGCATTCGAACCTGCGACCGTAGCGGTCGCGCGGTTCCAGACTGTAGCGCCTAGAAACGCTCGGCCACTCCGGCCGGCGGAGGCGATAAAAAGTGCAGTTGTTGTCGGAAGGAGAAAACGGAGAGTATTACGTGGCGTATAAGAGGTCATGATCGTTGACTTTCGGGCCAGGGTGGAAGCATTGCCGAAGCGTCTCAATGTGTAAACTGTTCGCGCGCCGTCGTGGTTAAATTGTAACGCGCGTGGCCAAAAGGCGCTAATCCAAAACAGGCGCCTAGGCAACTGTGGTATCCAAAACCGGCGCGGGGCAACTGCACCACAGGCCACAGATGGCAGTGGTGAGCGACGGCTGCGGAGATGTGTACGGGCGAACAGACGTGCAGCTGTTGAGCAACTGATCGCCCTCATGAACCAAGGGGCTGCCAATAGTGTCTCCTCAACAATTGTTCAGCGAACGTTGCTGCGTGTGGGCCTCGCAGCAGGCGCTTGGTGCAAGCACCCCTGCCGACTGCTATTCATCTCTGACGAAGGCAACTGCACGTCCACTGAGTGTCAACAGGAGGCATTTTCAGATGAATAACGTTTTATTCCCCATCGGATGTATGTCTGTTGACGTATACGGGGTGAAAAGTCTGAAAGCCGTTCGATATGGCCGAGGGGTTCTAGGAGCTTCAGTCCGGAACCGCTCTGCTGCTACGGTCGCAAGTTCGAATCCTGCGTCGGGCATGGTTGTGTATGGTTGTCCTTAGGTTAGTTAGGTTTTGGTAGTTATAAGTCTAGGCGACTGATAACTTCATATATTAAGTCCCATAGTGCTTAGAGCCATTTTTTTGAAAGTATGAAAGCAAACATCCTGGAGTAAACGTCGGAAGGATCTAGGCCAGAAGAGGAAGCGTTATGGTCTGGAGAATATTTCCGTGCCATTTCCTAGGTCATTTCGTCGTTCTGGAAGGCATAATGGATCAACAGAAGTGTCTACCGCTACATGCAGTTTATTTTTTCCTCGGCACTACGGCATCTACCAGCAGGAAAGCAGTACGTGTCACACAATTCGCAGTGTCTGTGCATGGTTCCAAGAGCACCAGGATGAGTACTCACCTGGCAAACTAGACTCCCCAAATTTAAACCCAGCCGAGCACCTGTGGGACCACCTCGATCGGACTGTTCGTCCCACGGGTCGTCAGCCGAGAAACCTGGAGCAGCTAGCGACGGCACTGGAGCCGGCGTGACTCCACGTCCCTGTCGGTGCCTCCCAGTACCTCACTTGCTCTCTTCCTGCACGTCTGCACAGCAAAAAGTGATTATTCAGGCTTTCGACAGGTGGTCACATTAATGTGAATGGACAATGTACCTTCTCAACAGTGAAAAATCCTGTGATATGAAGTCATCAAAATGCATACCACGAAACACAAAGTAATGCAACAGTCCTCACACGAAACACGTACACTTTGATCACAGTGCACCGAACCATTTCTGTAAGTGTACAGCAATGTATTAACAGATGCAGAACTGTTGTATGTCTACGAACTCTCAGTCAGTAAACCTGTCAGTACTTCTGTGTATCACTCTGTTAACGTGCAACTAACATCTCTGGAAAAGGGGAATATGAGACAAAACCAACCAGTACTAAATGAAGACTTGGAGAAGAATAGAGTTGTGGGCATTACTGTCAAAAGAAAGCACTGCCGATTTAACGGAACACTCTTTTTTTTTTTCTTTTCGAACAAGACACACAGCGTATATCACGACGTTTCCACTGTCGTGAAGACATTTGCAATGCAGTACGGATACAAAGTTAAATGCGGGTAAGAAACCAATTAAAGTACAATTACGCTGCAAGGAGCCGCGGGAGACCACGAGTCCTTTGTACAGAGACACTCAAGAAATATCTCTGGGCACACTCCAAAAAATTCGTCGCTGGATTTGGGTTCATGTGGTATTTATTAGAGCGTTGGAGACTTATTCTGCCTCTCATAGCCTGTAATCTGAATTAATGCTCCACTAGCAGGTTTTCTCGCGCGTTCATTGCGGCAACAACCGACTCACGCTCCGTCTTTGGGAATGGATTTCTTTTTTTTCTTTCCCCGACGATAGTGGCTGCTGAGAAATTCAGGAGGTTAGGCGCCGACTGAGAACAATACAGGACCGGTCCCGCGATTGCCATAATCCGGCCAGCGCGCCCCCAGTTGTGCACAAAATAACAATAATAACAGAGGCGCGCCAGCCGAGGCCGATAGCGGCCTGCCCTTATACAGAAGCTTGCTATCAATGAAGGCAGCAGCCGGCTACAATGGGCCGCGCTGCGACCGTAACCTGTTGTCCGCGGCCGTTCAAAATTTCGTTACCGCCGCCGTGCCCGCCGGCTTACGTAATTCTCGCAGCATTCCCCCTTAATCAAATGCGCGCAATTTTCCTGTCCGCCGTTTTCCCCTGTTGTTTCTTTTGTGGACGGAGTTTGCCAGTTTTTCAGGTTATTAGCGGCGCCGGAACGGTGTGCCAGCTACGTCGCCCACTCCTATTCAGTAACCAGCTCCGGGCAATCAGCGCCGTCCGTCAAGAAGTCGGCGAGGGGTACGACATTCTGAACGGCTGTAGTGCGTGCCTCGTACGAAATGGCCAATGATGAGGTACCGGACTGAAACTATCCTGTCTCACATTATAACACCTGCAGTACATTATACTTTTGCATAAATCCGTGATCTGTTGGTAGCTTCATGAAAAGAGATTATAGCACGGGCGTCAACTAAAGTAAAACACAGGTCGAATTAAGTCAGGTTGTTATGGAGGAATTACACTACTGGCCATTAAAATTGCTACACCAAGAAGAAATGCAGATGATAAACGGATATTCAGTGGACAAATATATTTCACTGGAACTGACATGTGATTACATTTTCACGCAACTTTGGTGCATAGATCCTGAGAAATCAGTACCCAGAAGAACCACCTCTGGCCGTAATAACGGCCTTGATACGCTTGGGCATTGCGTCAAACAGAGCTTGGATAGCGTGTAGAGGTACAGCTGCCCATGCAGCTTCAACACTATACCACAGTTCATCAAGAGTAGTGACTGGCGTATTGTGACGAGCCAGTTGTTCGGCCAACATTGACGAGACGTTTTCAACCGGTGAGAGATCTGGAGAATGTGCTGGCTAGGGCAGCAGTCGAACATTTTCTGTATCCAGAATGGCCCGTACAGGACCTGCAACATGCGGTCGTGCATTATCCTACTGAAATGTAGGGTTTCGCAGGGATCGAATGAAGGGTAGAGCCACGGGTCGTAACACATCTGAAATGTAACGCCCACTGTTCAAAGTGCCATCAATGCGAGCATGAGGTGACCGAGACGTGTAACCAATGGCACCCCATACCATCACGCCGGGTGATACGCCAGTATGGCGATGACGAATACACGCTTCCAATGTGCATTCACCGCGACGTCGCCAAACACGGATGCGAGCATCATGATGCTGTAAACAGAACCTGGATTCTTCCGAAAAAATGACGTTTTGCCATTCGTGCACCCAGGTTCGTCGTTGAGTACACCATCGCAGGCGCTCCTGTCTGTGATGCAGTACACCGTCGCAAGCGCTCCTGTCTGTGATGCTGCGTCAAGGGTAAGCGCAGCCATGGTCTCCGAGCTGATAGTACATGCTGCTGCAAACGTCGTAGAAATGTTCGTGCATATGGTTGTTGTCTTGCAAACGTCTGCGAGGTGCCGGGGCTAGCAGTGTATTTATCACTAAATTCTTCTAGAATCTACATATGTAAATGATGCTCTAAGCCCCCCCTATTCTAACTCCTACTTTTGCTGTTGCACAAGGATTTAAAAAAATACGCGAACTGACTCTAATCAACCCTGCCAGTGGAGTAGATGAGAGTTTGGCACCTGCAACAATTTAATTTGATAAATAAGTTAAATAAACGAATGTTTCATTAACATAGTGGAGAATGATAGGGTTGCTCTACCGATTAACAGAATGAAAGTTCTGTCCAAAATAACAATATGATTTATTAAGACTAAACACAAAATAATAAACAAAAACACATGAAACATTTACAATACATCAAATTGGCTCAAATTGGATACTCAAACAAGCGCTGTGAATGTGAAGTTGTCCCTAAGCTAGATTGTGAGGATTATGAGGAAGTGGTATGTGGAGCCAATTCCTTGCAACTCAAATCTTAAGAGAAAACACATAGCCAACCCAACATTAATTGCTGCTACCCAAGACAGAACAAAGTTAGAAAAAGACGAACAGGCGCGCTCTGCTGAGCTCTGATTATCACCTAGGAAAATCCCTGTCTGCCAGTGCTGTGGACATACCTTACCAATCTGTCTTCTTAACTGCAAGAACACTATTTGGCGTACCGGAGGCGATGGCTGGTTGCTTCGACGTCCTCGACTGAAAGGCGAGAGCCAACTACCTAGAGCACCCGTACAGGCCGAACACACAACATTCCCGCCCCCACGACAGTGGCCGTGGTTAAACGTTCCAATCAGCAACTCGAAAACAGGCGGAAAATTCCACTCTATTGCTGGAGCACTACCATTCCACCAATGGAGATTCTTGGTGCCAATTTCTGCGCTGATTTTGCTACGTCATGGAGCTATGCCCTGAGCAAGCCAATCACAGTTACTATTTTGCAGAAAGCGCGGGAATTTTCTCGCCACAACTGCCTGGGTACACAAGTCATTTCCACGCCTCGCTGGTAGCCCGCCAGAAAGTGTTTTCGCTAAGTTTCTGCGAAGTAACGGAACCTCTAGTCCAGCCGCTACTTCAGACCCCTCCGGGCGTGTCTTTTGACAATGTCGGCATCTGCAAAGCATTCACTCGACTTCCTCACACCCGTCGGCTTAACCCTTTCCAGGTCAGCAGAGCCCGCCTGTCACCGGACCACCCGGGTGACGAGAGACGCTGCGTGGGAAGTCCGCGTGTGAAGGAATAGCGACTTTTCACTGCATGCAATTGGAGAGGAAAATCGTAAGATAGAAATATGAGAGGGGGCTCATTCCACCTCTCATAGCCCCTACGCCATTTTAGATTGTAATTGGTGAGCGGTTGGCTCAGTTAGGAGCAAGGTAGTGAGTCAATCGCCCAAGAACAATCTCGCAAACTGGCTGCACATGCCGCACTCTATAAAGAAAATCACTGAACTGAAAAATGTAGCTCATAGACGGAGGATTATTTATGATGTAGCCAACTTCACCTTCTTAATATGGAACACTAACACTCACATCACACATCCATACCCAGGGAGCCCTTTCCAAACACCGATTTACACAGACATTCACTCCCTAAATATGGCCCGGCATGTGAGCCAAATATGGGGCAATTTATACTTTACAATCAGAGTTGGAGTGCTCCGCAATTAAATGCCCAAGATGTTACGACAATTTTAATCATTAAACTAACCTGAACTCACTCACACATGATACTATTTAAGTTAACAATCTCTTTGTGAGCTTTCAGAATCTAATTACAACCTCCGATTCATTCTGTCTCCCTGCAGCAAGAATAACCTTTACAAAATGTTCCCTGAACTGATGGTCCATTCACAATGACAGTGGTGGTATCTGCTTCAGTTTATGAGGACTTCAGGCACACTGTTTGCATACACACAACAATAAATACAAAATACAAAAAAAAAACATGGTTTGGAGAACAATACAGTAATTTGTAATAAGAATTACAGTGTAAAACACAAACACATACAAGGTATAACATACATTACAAAAACAACACTAGAGAAAGAAATTTAAGAAAAAAAACAAGGTTCATGGGGCATCAAGTTGTGCATGCACATTGCACAAAGTTCACGACTGTGCTGAGAATGAGGCACTAAATCACACTGTTAGAAATATTCGAAGCACTTCACAAATTCCACAGTACTGACATCACATAGGGCTAAACGTCGGGTGTTATTGCTACGTTGTTGCAACGGCAATAGGGTGTGCTGGAGCATCTGCAGTACTCTGTTGAGATTGCACCAAGACCCACGCATATGATCACGGCAGTACGGTAGGAAGACACAGTGATAGGCTCTCCTCACGTCGATTAATTGTCTCTGAGGTCTACTTGTTGGGATACATCACTAGTTTAGGTCTCTTCTCTCTCTGGACAGTACTTTACGTTTCCCAATATTGCAGTTCGACGAGGGATGATGGCACGTGGAGTGACTCCACAAGTGTGTGAGGTCATCCATACAGGATCGAACTAGGAGCGACGATTGCTAAAACTGCTCTCTAATAGAGAGGAGAAGTTAGAAATGAGACCATACATTTGTTAGTGTGGCACGATACTGCTTTGTGTATGCAGATCGGCCAATGCTAGTGAGTTGTAAAAACCCAACCAGGTGAGTATATAGCGTCCCTTTCTGTCCTGAGGCACATGAGGCGCAGGTTCTGACACGATATGTGATCTTCTTCGTGTACTCACGACAACGTGGTCTGCCGCAGGGAATTCCTCCAAACGGCTGCCGCGTCCGGAGAGCTAGCAGTGTGGGTCGCGTGTCAGTGTCAACGGCCAGCCTCACTTTCGCTTGTGGCCCGGCGAGGATCCCGTCTAATCCCTCAGGTATACGGCCCGGTGACTGTCAGCTTGCAGGATCGGACGCTCGCCTTCTTGCAGGTAGCCGAAGGCCTCTTGTTTTTGCGCTGGCTGGCCTCTGCATTGCCACGATACCTGTCATCTGCACATTTCTGACAAAAATCTTATGCCTAACTTTTTCCCATGACCTTCTATGTTATAATAAATTTACATAATGACACATTGATGGTCTGTCATTTCAGACACTCTTATTTTACTTTTATAGTTATTAATCTATGGCTATCATTATAACAAAATCTTTGTGTATCAAATTTAGACATGGAAATAATTTATCTTGATATTTGTGTAGAGACCAGTCTCACTACTGTACATGGTGTGTGACGCTACACTGGATGAACCGCTAAATGTGCGGGCCCGCACTAATATTACTATTAATTATATACATCGACAGTAGACATGCTCAAGAATTAACTACCATCTGCCAACGATCTACATTCTATGTCTTTTGAATAAATGATGTTATTATGCAGGTCGAAGTTTTACTGAGCTTATAAAGAACAAGCAACTATTCTACGTTCGCTCGCCGGTCGTCCCTCCATCTTGGGTCTGTGATTTGATGACCTGAAAAATAACATCCCAACAGGCGCGCGCCAAACACTTGTGGTAGAAAACCCCCCACAATATTAATCTAGTTATTGTTAAATCCTACAGTTTAACTTATCCTAGTATATTGTACCTTTTTTTTTGTTTGTTTGTTTACCTTATACAATACTCTTACATAATTCCTGTTACGTTGAGATGTCTCGCTGCACGCCGCTATTGACGACAGTGATGTGCGCGCCGTACGACATGACCTCCGAGTTTTCATCACGCCTCACTGAAACTCCAGAGACTGGGTTAGCCATGGCTATACACGACAATAAATTTATAGTTGCAACTTCCTTCTCTATGTGATGCGGTTTTCGCGATCAAAGCACACCTTTCCAGAGGCAATGTAATATGACCAAGCCAGGACTGGTTCCTGTTGAGGATTCAGTCGCCCAACACACGCCAGCTACACAGTATGTCACGAATATCCAAGTGTAAGTCCCTGGTTATTCACCTGTGACAGTCACGAGCAGCACGCTAAATCCCCAACCAGCACATTGGCATGGTAGGCTTTATGCCCACATTTCTACCGTCTAGGCCCTAGGGCACCATTGGAGTCAAACGCTCACAGGTTCACCCCGACTTGCAAGACAACGATGCTGGCGCAGCTCTGCAAAAAACTATACTGCCTATATTCATCCTCGAAATCACGCAATATACCACAATCTTGCAGTGCACTGACGCGTGCCTGCAAGCATTGGTATGAACGTCTCACGAACTGGTTGTGGCCGCTATGGAGCGTATCACGACTTCTCAGAACGCTTCTAAGAGCACGTTCTTGTATGCGCCCGTTTGTGCGACATCTCGTCACTCATCTTTATCCCTTAACATGGACACCAGATAGGAAAGGACAAAAACATTGCTCATGGAAAGGTAGTGCCTCTTATCGCAACCACAGAGGAGATCCCGAACATAGACAAAAAAAGTTAACAGCAGTAAATTCTTATGCGAGAAAACGCAGCGTTTTAATACTTTAACAATCTTAATCTATTAATGCAACGATTATTGTTCCCCGAAGAAAGGTTCATATATTTGCCTATTCTACTATGTACACCACTTACACTACTACTATAGCAAGGTTCATGTATTTGCCCATTCTACTATGTACACCACTTAAACTACTGCTATTCCACGAACTCCTTTATGTGAGAGATGTGGTGGAGTCCTATGGACTTCTTTCCTTTCAGCGTCTCCAATTCATAAGCATTGTGGTGAGCTGCTCTCCTTATACGGTACGGGCCGTTGTAAACAGAATAGAGTTTTTGGCATTTCATTTTTTGTTTGTTCGAAAGTCGGAAAGACTTAACGAGCACCTTTTGTCCAATTTGGAAGTGTCGTAGACGAGCTCCCCTGTCGGAACGTCTCTTCCTGACCTCTGCCGCAGCCCGTATCCTCTTGAGAGCCAAATCCACTATGGCTTGGTGCTGCGTTCGCGCCCTTAGTGGGAAGTTTAAGACCTCGGTTATCAAGTCCTTAGGAATCCGGTTTTTCAGTACTGTAATGGGTGCCAATTTTGTTATCCCATGGGGTGCCTCATTTATCAGCTCCTGGAAGTCTTTAAGGAAAACGTCCCATGTCGTGTGCTGTTTGTTACAGTACAACCGGCACAAGTTTCCGAGTTCTTTAATAACCCGTTCTGCAGCTTTCGAGCTCGGATGGTGTGAAGATATAAAAATGGGATCAATTTTACATCGACGCAACGTCTCCTTCCATGTTTTTGACTTAAACTGTGGCCCGTTATCAGAAATAATTCTACTCACATGACCAACCTGTGGTAGGAAATCCCGGATTAGGGCTCGTGATACAGTTCATCCTGTCGCCCTCTTCAGTGACGTAAAGGTAAAGTATTTGGACGTTAGTTCAACAAACACTAATACGTAAGTATATCCTCTTCTTGTTCTTGGCAAAGGTCCCATCAAATCTGTTGCTGCTAATTGTCTTAATTTGGTCGGTACGATTGGGTATAATGGCGCCTGCATGCTCACAGTGGTGTGCTTAGCCTTTTGGCAGTCTTTACACACCGACAGTACCCTCCGAATTCGACGCTCCATGTTTCGAAAGTAACACATGGTCCTTAGCTTGAGATTGCACTTGCGTGGTCCGAAGTGTCCATAGCTGAGGTGAGTATGCCATATAACCTTGTTTATTAGGTGTTCAGGGATGCATACCCCCCATTCAGTGTCATTTGCATAATTTCGGTGGAAAATTATGCCTTTCCGCAAGAGGTAGAACTGCCTGATGGTGGCGTGTCTTCTATCTATCCATTTCTGTTTCAATAACACTAGGGCAGGGTCTTTGTCTTGCTCCTTCTTGATGTCCTGCATACTACAGGTAATAACATTTTCAAAGGCTACTTTCTGCATATAGAAAAGGCAGTAGTGATTTTCCTCCAGATCTTCTTCCATGTTGTGCTCAAATCCGATCGGTGACCGTGATAAGGCGTCTGCAATAATGTTCTGACTGCCGGCGGTATATTCTATCGAAAAGTTGTACTGCTGCAGATATGATGTCCACCTAATGAGCCGCCTGTGATTAAGCTTTGCAGTCATCAAGAACTCGAGTGCCTTGTGGTCTGTGTAGACCCTCGTCTTGCGACCAAACAGAAGGTATCTGAATTTTTCAAACGCCCATACAATAGCCAGCGCCTCTAACTCGGTTACTGAGTAATTCCTCTCACTCTTGGCTAGTACTCTGCTACCAAACGCAATTGTCTTCCATACCCTGTTTCCTTCATGTACATAGTCTTGGAACACCATGACACCCAGACCTGAGTATGAACTGTCCGTTACTATGCAAAGCTCTTCTGCTAAATTAAGGTGTGATAGGATGGGTGCTTGTAATAATGCGAATTTTAATGCTTTCCATTCGGATTCGGCCGCCTCATCTCATTCCCAAGGAATCTTCTTTCCTGTAAGTTGATGCAACCTAGGACTGCTCTGAGTTTTGACATGTATAAAGCGGTTGTAAAAATGTATGATCCCCAAGAACCCCCTTAACTGCTTCTTTGTCGTAGGAATGGGAAACTTTTCAATCGCTTCGATCTTTTCGGGATTTGGCGCAATGCCCTCACCCGTGATGATATGTCCTAGAAATTTGACAGAGGACGTCCCAAAATTCGATTTTTCGATATTGATAGTCACTCCGTATTCCTTGAATGTCGCAAGGAGTTCACCGAGGACCGCATTGTGCTCTCCCCAAGATTTCTCCGCGATCAGCAAATAGTCCACATAGCTGGTGACACGACGTTTCAAATTATCGCGTAGTATGCCGTCCAGCCCCCGAATGAATGCGGCAGACGAAATGTTCAAACCAAATGGGAGACGACGAAACCGGTAACATCTTCCAAATGCTAAAAAGGCTGTGTACTGTCTGCAATTTGGATGGAGCTCGATCTGCCAGAAACTCGATTTTAGATCAACTGATGAGAAGATTGATATTCCATGGAAGTTTTGTAAGAGTTCCTCTAATCGTTCCGGTCTGTCTGTTTCGGGTTCTATTATGGTATTAATTTGTCGCGAGTCCAAGACTAAACGAATACTACCATCTGCCTTCTCGACTACTCTTAACGGGTTATTATAGGCTGAAGCCGTAGGTTCTATTATTCCTTCACTCAGCATTCGCGTAATTTCAGCTGCTACTTTCTGTCGATATGCCAAGGGGATTGGATAGGGTGGCACACGAAACTGGTTGTGCGGACGTACACGAAATTCATATTGGAAGTTCTTTATTGATCCTGTCTTGGGAAGGAAGACCTCCGTACGTTCTACTAGTAATTTATGAAGTTCTTTGCAGTGGTCGCACCTTATATTCTTTATTGCTTCCACTTTTTCTCCTATTTTCTCCTTTATTTCTCCCATTATTCCGACTTCATTCTCATCCGTGTCGTCTCCCCTACCCGCAACGTCGACCTGTTCTTCCTTTCTGTCTTTCAGACACGCATAGTTTATCCGTACACAGTTAGACGGTAGTTGAGCTGGGATCAGCTGGTCGTCGAACTTAATGTGGACGGGATTCCCTTTCCTCAAAACCACTTCACCTCGTCCAAGATCAACTATCGCTTCATGTTCATTTAGGAAGTCCGTTCCTATTATCATGTCGATCGCCAGATTTGGCACGATCCAGAAGTTAGACTCTATTTTGTGTCCTTGGCAGGAGAATTCCAGTCTTGTTTGTTGGGTGACCTCCGTACATTTACCCGCTAATGCCCCTTTTATTTTGGTTTTCTTAACCGATAGAACAGGCCAGTCCATCTCCTGAGAGCACCACTTGTATGCTGCCTCAGATATTGCTGTTATGTAGCTTCCACTATCTATTATCGCATTCATCCTCTTTTCAGCTATTGCTACTGTGATAAGAGGCTGCCGATCTTGTCGAGGAGTTGCTTTATGTTCCTCGAGCAGGATTTCTGATAAATCTTCGTAATGTATCATCCGTAGTTGGCCAGGTCCGAGATTACGTGCGAAATTCCGGCGGCCTGTGTTCGCACTAGTCTGGCATCAATCCCTTGTTAAGCTCCCCCTCAGCCGGCCGAAGTGGCCGTGCGGTTAAAGGCGCTGCAGTCTGGAACCGCAAGGCCGCTACGGTCGCAGGTTCGAATCCTGCCTCGGGCATGGATGTTTGTGATGTCCTTAGGTTAGTTAGGTTTAACTAGTTCTAAGTTCTAGGGGACTAATGACCTCAGCAGTTGAGTCCCATAGTGCTCAGAGCCATTTGAACCATTTTTTTTTAAGCTCCCCCTCCTCTGACGTGCATTAGGATTTGCGGGTCTAGTTTCAATCTCCTGGTTCCACTGTTGTCCTTGGTTTCGCTCTCTCCAATTACGGTCGCTTTGCCGTTCGTTATTCCTCCTATCCCAGATTCCTTGTCTAGATTGACCCTGCTCCCTGACGTTCTGGTTTCCGTGTCTTTGGTTTCCATAACCTTGAATAGCGTAACCTTGACTTCCGTAACCCTGGTTTCCTAACTGACCAGTGCGATTATGCGATCTGTTGTCGTCTTCCCTTCCTGGCCCGTGGTATTTGTTACTTTTCCCCTTCTTCCTGTCCTTTGCGTCTTGTTTATCAAAGACTACTTCGAGTTCGCGCAATAGACTCTTGAATGCTTCTATGTCAGATCCACACTTCCCGACAAGTGTCTGTTGGTACCTAACTGGCAATTTGGAAAAGGAAAATTTAATGATTTCTCCGTTGCTATATGGACTATCTAAAAATTGATTCTTCTTGAGTAAATCATCAAGAAATTTGGTTGCGCTCCTATGCCCGGACACTTCCAGTTCAGGACAAAATATTATTTCCTCTTTAATCCTGTCTTGCGTTTCCTTTGACCAGTAGGTCCGCAGGAATGCACCAACAAATTCATGATAAGTCCGACACGTCACTGCCACACCCCGCATCTTTTCTGCGGCTTGGCCTTCGATGTGTCCACACATGAATTCTAATTTTGCCTGGGTTGGCCATGGTGCCGGTAATGAATTTGTAAACTGCGTCACCCAGCTCTTCGGATGCATCGACCCTCCATTTTCTTTGAACTTCTGGAATTTTAGTATCGACAGGAAGTGAGTGTGATCAAAATCCTGTCTCATCCTCGCACTGGTGTTGTCACTCGTTTCCGATACTTGCACGTCTGCTGAGTGTCCTGTTCTATCTTGCTGATAACTGTGATGTGCTACCTCTGTATCACAGTGGAAGTGGCACTCAGAATTCACTCTCCTAAGTGGGCTATAATTATTGGAGCTATTACTCGCTGTTTCTGCGTGTGCATTGTTAGTTCCGCACTCGGTCATTGGGCTAGAGCACGGCGGGCTTTTCCTCGGAGACAGAATTCTGTGTACTCCATCATTGGTATCCGAACGCGCAGTGCTCGTGTGCCCGTTTTGCTCTAGTTTTGCTATCCGACTCTCTACTTCTTCCATTCGTTTCGTGGTGTTCGCAACCGCGATATTACCTTGAGTTTTTAAGAATGTTAGGGATTTTGAGTGGGATTGTGTTGTACGTCGCAAGCGCCCTGCGAATTTAGAAGTTGCTTCCGCGACTTTCATTGCCCCTATTGCTGCCGTTTTGGTCAGGCCTGCTACTTTTTGTGCAGCCATTGACATTTGTTTTACTTCTCCACATTCTTTCTTTATTGTTAGTAGCTCCCCACGAATTTCCCCTATATGCGAAATTATTGCCTCAGTGTCCTTCTTACGCTGTTCGTCAGCTTCTTCCTTCTCCTTCTTACGTTGTTTCTCCTCTTCTTCCTTCTCCCTCTTACGCTGTTCGTCAGCTTCTTCCTTCTCCTTCTTACGTTGTTTCTCCTCTTCTTCCTTCTCCCTCTTACGCTGTTCGTCAGCTTCTTCTTTCATTGATCGTAGGAAGCTCAGTATTGGGTTTACGTCATCTTTTTGATCCTCTTCAAACGTGGGAGATGTAACTCTGGACACCTGGGCGCTAGAGCTCTGACGTGGCCGAGCTAGCCCCTGTCTGCTCTCGTTCGTTTGATTATAAACTTCTGCTACCGTGTCGACCTGTGTGCCTGTCTCTGTTTCATCCTCTACTTCACTGTCATAATCACGGCCGCAACGCTGCTCTGAGATCGCGTCCAAATCACCTTCCTCATCAATGACCCTGGCGTCCTGTCCTGCTAAAAATGTGCCCATCTCATCTCTGAACCTATTCCCGTCAGTAAACTGCCCCTTATCCATTATGCTATCCTCTTTTGTTTTTAGCTTCGCTCGATAATAGTCGTGCCTTATTTCTCGTTATCATTCATGAAAAACAAATGAATCTAAAATGCACAATAGAATTAACCTACTCCATATATTTTTTACACATAGACATAAAATTTCAACAACGCCTCTCCAACACTGTAATTATACGCACGATTTGTTGTGGTACAGAAACCGCACACAAACCCGACAAAGTGGGATGTGATACGGACACACCATCAAAGGAACACAAAAACAATGAACAAAAGAATATATACACTGAAAACAAAAACTGTAATCATGCGCCGCTTCTTAAAACTAAACGCGGAACTACCAAAAAAACTTGGGTATTAATCAATAAAAAAAATTAAGCAAAAAAAAAAATACTACTAATAATACTTGCTTATCAGCGATTCACAGGAAATATCCGAGGCTACGGGTCGCCATTTTATGCGAGGTGCCGGGGCAAGCAGTGTATTTAACACTAAATTCTTCTAGAATCTACATATGTAAATGATGCTCTAAGCCCCCCCTATTCCAACTCCGACTTTTGCTGTTGCACAAGGATTAAAAATCATACGCGAACTGACTCTAATCAACCCTGCCAGTGGAATAGAAGAGAGTTTGGCACCTGCAATAATTTAATTTGATAAATAAGGTAAATAAACGAAGGTTTCATTAACATAGTGAGGAATGATAGGGTTGCTCTACCGATTAACAGAATGAAAGTTCTGTCCAAAATAACAATATGATTTATTAAGACTAAACACAAAATAATAAACAAAAACACATGAAACATTTACAATACATCAAATTGGCTCAAATTGGATACTCAAACAAGCGCTGTGAATGTGAAGTTGTCCCTAAGCTAGATTGTGAGGATTATGAGGAAGTGGTATGTGGAGCCAATTCCTTGCAACTCAAATCTTAAGAGAAAACACATAGCCAACCCAACATTAATTGCTGCTACCCAAGACAGAACAAAGTTAGAAAAAGGCGAACAGGCGCGCTCTGCTGAGCTCTGATTATCACGTAGGAAAATCCCTGTCTGCCGGTGCTGCGGACATACCTTACCAATCTGTCTTCTTAACTGCAAGAACACGATTTGGTGTACCGGAGGCAATGGCTGGTTGCTTCGACGTCCTCGACCGAAAGGCGAGAGCCGACTACCTAGAGCACCCGTACAGGCCGAACACACAACATTCCCGCCCCCACGACAGTGGCCGTGGTTAAACGTTCCAATCAGCAACTCGAAAACAGGCGGAAAATTCCACTCTATTGCCGGAGCACTACCATTCCACCAATGGAGATTCTTGGCGCCAATTTCTGCGCTGATTTTGCTACGTCACGGAGCTATGCCCTGAGCAAGCCAATCACAGTTACTATTTTGCAGTTAGCGCGGGAATTTTCCCGCCACAACTGCCTGGGTACACAAGTCATTCCCACGCCTCGCTGGTAGCCCGCCAGAAAGTGTTTTCGCTAAGTTTCTGCGAAGTAACGGAACCTCTATCCCAGCCGCTACTTCAGACCCCTCCGGGCGCGTCTTTTGACAATGTCGGCGTCTGCAAAGCATTCACTCGACTTCCTCACACCCATCGGCTTAACCCTTTCCAGGTCAGCAGAGCCCGCCTGTCACCGGACCACCCGGGTGACGAGAGACGCTGCGTGGGAAGTCCGCGTGTGAAGGAATAGCGACTTTCCACTGCATGTAATTAGAGAGGAAAATCGTAAGATAGAAATATGAGAGGGGGCTCATGCCACCTCTCACGTCCACATCTGTTGACTCAGGGATCGAGACGTGGCTGCACGATCCGTTACAGCCATGCGGATAAGATGCCTGTCATCTCGACTGCTAGTGATACGAGGCCGTTGGGATCCAGCACGGCGTTCCGTATTACCCTCCTGAACCCACTGATTCCATATTCTGCTAACAGTCATTGGATCTCGACCAATGTCACGATACTATAAACCGCAATCGCGATAGGCTTCAAACCGATCTTTATCAAAGTCGGAAACGTGATGGTACGCATTTCTCCTCCTTAGACGAGGCATCACAACAACGTTTCACCAGGCAACGCCGGTCAACTGCTGTTTGTGTATGAGAAATCGGTTGGAAACTTTCCTCTTGTCAGCACGTTGTAGGTGTCGCCACCGGCACCAACCTTGTGTGAATGCTCTGAAAAGCTAATCGTTTGCATATCACTGCATCTTCTTCCTGTCAGTTAAATTTCGCGTCTGTAGCACGTCATCTTCGTAGTGTAGCAATTTTAATGGCCAGTATTGTATATTAGAAAATGAAGCATTAAAAGTAGAAGATGAGTTTCGCTATTTGGGCAGTCCGTATGGACGGCGTAGAAATAAGCATACCTGTCATAGAGAAAAAACTGAAATATTTCATAACAAATAAGTCACCAGGTCCGGATGTAATGTTAGTTCGATTTTACAAAGAGCACTCTACGGAACTGGCTCCTTACCTAGGTTGCATTTACCATGAATATCTCCCCCAGCACAAAGTCCCAAGCCACTGGAAAAAAGTGCAGGTGACTCCAGTATATAAGGAAGGTAAAAGAACGGACCGGCAAACCGTAGACCAATGTCCCTAACTTCTGTTTGCTCCAGAATCCTTGAAGATATTCTCAGTTGGAATATAATGAACTTTCTTGAGACTGATAAGCTTATTTCCACGAATGAGCATGGTTTTAGAAAGCTCCTGCGAAACTCAGCTTACCCTTTTCTTGCATGATATACTGAGCACCATGGATGAAGAGCAACAGGCAGATTCCATATTTCTAAATTCCCGGAAAGCATTTGACGCGGTACCCCATTGAAGGCTGTTAACGAAGGTACGAGCATATGGAATAAGTTCACAGATATATGAGTGACTCGAAGATTTCTCAAGTAATAGAATCCAGTATGTTGTCCTCGACAGCGAGTGTTCATCAGAGACGAGGGTATCGTCAGGAGTGCCCCAGGGAAGTGTGATAGGACCACTGTTATTCTGAATATACACAAATAATTCAGCGAACAGGGTGGGCAGCTATCTGCGGTTGTTTTCTGATGATGTCGTGGTCTACGGCAAGGTTTTAAGTGGACTTACTGCAGGAAGATGCAAGGCGGCGTAGACAAAATTTCCAGTTGGTGACCTGAATGGAAGCTAGCCCTGAATGTGGAAAACGTAGGCTAATGCAGATGAGAAGGAAGAACAAATCTGTAATGTTCCGATACAGTAATACTAGTGTCCTGCTTAATACAGTTTAAATAACTGGGCGTAACGGTGCAAAGCGACATGAGGTGGAACGAGCATATGAAAACTGTGATAGAGGAGGTAAATGGTCGACTTCGGTTTATTGGGAGAATTTCAGGAACGATTGTTTCACTTGTAAAGGAGACCGCATATAGGACGCTGGTGCGACCTATTCTTGAGTACTGCTCGGCTATTTGGTTCAAAAATGGTTCAAATGGCTCTGAGCACTATGGGACTTAACTTCTGAGGTCATCAGTCCCCTAGAACTTAGAACTACTTAAACCTAACTAACCTAAGGACGTCACACACATCCATGCCCGAGGCAGGATTCGAGCCTGCGACCGTAGTGGTCGCGCGGTTCCAGACTGAAGCGCCTAGAACCGCTCGGCCATCTCGGCCGGCTCGACTGTTTGGGATCCGTACAAGGTCGGATTGAAGGAGGACATCCAAGCAATTCAGAGGCGGGCTGCTAGGTTTGTTACCGGTAGGTTCGCACAGCATGTAAGTGTTATGGAGGTGTTTCGGAAATTCAAATGGGAATCCCTGGAAGGAAGGCGACGTTGTTTTCGGGGAACACTATTGAGAAGATTTAGAGAACCGGCATCTGAAGATGACTGCCGAACGATTCTACTGCCGCCAACATACACACCGCGTAAGGACCACGGAGATAAGAAACGTGAAATTATGGTTCATACGGAGGCGTACATACAGTCGTTTTTCCCACGCTCTATTTTCGAGTGGAACAGGAGGGAAAATGACAAGTAGTGGTGCAGTGTACCCCCCGCCACGCACCGTGCGGTAGCTTGCGGCGTATCTATATAGATATAGATGTAGAACTGATGATGTCCGAAGAAGAGAGGTTATAAATTGCAGACTGGCAATAACATAGGAAGAATCTATGAAAAAAGGAATAAATTTAAGTGTCAGGAAGTATCTTCTGAAAACGTTTGTCTCGAATGTTGCCTTGTAGGGAAATGGAACGGGGATGGCAAGCGATTCAGAGAATAGAACGTTGCCAATCTTGTGCTGCAGAAGAATGCTGAAGATCAGGTGGGTACATCGAATAAGGAATTAGTCGAAATGGGAGAAAAGGAAATTGATGCCACAACTGACTAAAAGAAAGGATAGGTTGATATTATACATCCGCAGGCAGGCATCAAAAGATCATCAGTTTGGCAAGGGAAGGAAGTGTTTGTGTAAGTGTGTGTGCGTGTGTGTGTGTGTGTGTGTGTGTGTGTGTGTGTGTGTGTGGGTACGTGGGTGGGCGGGTGGGAGGTGGTCCGTGGATTTCTAGAGAGACCAATGTTTGAAAATGCACGTAGTAAACAGGATCATATGGATGGAGATTGAAGTAGCTATGCACACATGAGGTTTGGACAGAATAGACTTTGTGATCTACATCAAATCAGTCTTCGGACTGAAGACCACAACAACAACAACAACAACATGAGGGAAACGCACTAATATTTATTTTCGTATCGAGTGACAGAAAGCTGAAGATTGACTTAAAAAAAAAATGAAAAGAAAAAAAAACTCGGATTTCAGTCCGACTGTGAAATGGATGGTGCCATAGGTTTCTCTTTGGTTTGTTGCGCATACGTCCGTGTTCTGCTATTAAACATGCAGATGTTAGTGGATGAAACGCGAAAGTTTAAGAGTTAAATGTAAATAATTTAGCGAACATGTGGCTTTCGCAGGAGTAGGTATTTAACTGTAACAAAAGAGAAAATGATTGAGACCCCTCGAAAAACTACTCTTTACTATCATATGATGATAAAATCATGATGAAAATGAACATTTTGAATTATTGTAACTTATAATAAATGGAAAACATTATTGGACCCATCGCACTTCAGCAGCTTTCTTCACTATAAACAAGACTGCACAATCAGAAGCTTTTTTACCTAACTTTCACTCTGTAATTCCATACAGTAACGTGCTTTTAGCGCCTTTACGTATTCAGAACAAAAATATTTGTAACTAAAAATAGGCTATCATACGTTGTTATGATGTTGGTTTGCGAGCTTCATACAGATTGTTGTACAAGTGTCTTGGAATTATGACTCGGTTATTTCTATACGTATACTTCCTCACGTGTTTGACGATCAGTAAAACCCTAACTGCAGCATTCATTCTATTAACAAACTGAAAAAGACGTTTTGCTCTTCGACAACACATCTTTAATCATCACGTAGACAAAAAAGGCCACATTTTTGCAGATTTCATTGTTAATAAAGATACAACACGAACGAAAAATTTGAATCGTAAGGTTCAGAGTTGCACAGCAAGTGTAAAAAAGCCCTTCTGGTGTATATTACTTCACTTATGTACAGAATATCCTTGCAGTACTGTAGTTTTTTTCGCAGTATTGTGTCATATATGTACATGAAATGAAGTGACCGCATGGCATTATTGGCCGGAAGTCACCGTCTGCTGTTGTTCGGTCGCCTTGTGCAACTTTTCCTATTTGATGCCACTTCCACGACTTGAGCGCTGACGGAGATGAGAAGAAATGGCAAGGAAAATACAAATCCCCAGTCCCCGAAGGAAGGAAGTCTCCTTCTCGGTACCGAACCAGAGACCCCGCGACCTAGAGACAGCCACGCAAACCAGTAGACGACGAGCTGCAGACTTATAAATACATATTATATTACGCATTTCTCTTTTCAGGTTTTTTCACATTTTAAAGGAAAGGAAATACGATATAATGTGGTTTATGCATTATGTGTAAACAGACTCGTTCCGAAATCGGATATCCTCGACTCAGGTATTGCAATGAAACTAGAGATATACGTATAAATACAGAAAATTGCAACCAATTACTTTTTTGAAATAGTTATTTATTCCCTAAACCGGTTTCCAAATATTTTCAGCCTCATCTTCGGTTGTTGCACAGTGGCTTACATGACTATTACAAAGCACAATACTGGCTGCTGGCTTTCTGCAGTGTGGGCGGCTTTATTTTTACTAGCCATCTATCAGTTTCCATTGTGACTGACAGTTGGTAGCACATCACTCACTTTCCACAGGAGATGTCTTTATTTATCGTTGGTTACGAAATTTTGCCAGCATCCAGCATGTGCTGTACAGCTGTTGCTTGTCATTTGTAACAAATGTTGCAAAGGCATCGAGTGCACTGAGGACCGATGTGAGGCATTTAAAATGTTATGTGTGGAAAGTGTAATTCAGCTCGAGGTGGCTCTGTGATAAAAATGACTCAAATGGCTCTGAGCACTATGCGACGTAACTTCTGAGGTCATCAGTCGCTTAGAACTTAGAAATAATTAAACCTAACCAACCAAAGGACGTCACACACATCCATGCCCGAGGCAGGATTCGAACCTGCGACCGTAGCGGTCGCTCGCTTCCAGACTGTAGCGCCTAGAACCACACGACTACTGTGGCCGGCGCTCTGTGATAGTTTGGGCACCGTGAATAAGGGCTCACTCAACCAGGATGTTTATTTCAGCATGAACATACTTCGATGATCAAGTGTTATGTCACAACAGTAGTGTTCTAGGGTTGCACGTATACTCCCTAGTTTGGGGAGTGCTGATACTCTGCTTAACTGCCAAATAAATCGGTCTACATCCCACAGATACATCTGGGACTATTTAGAACAGCGAATGAAACGTAGCAATCAACGTTCAATGGTTCAAATGGCTCTGAGCACTATGGGACTCAACTGCTGAGTTCATTAGTCCCCTAGAACTTAGAACTAGTTAAACCTAACTAACCTAAGGACATCACAAACATCCATGCCCGAGGCAGGATTCGAACTTGCGACCGTAGCGGTCTTGCGGTTCCAGACTGCAGCGCCTTTAACCGCACGGCCACTTCGGCCGGCTCTACGTTCAATCAATGTGATAACTATGTAAGATCTAATCATTAGTGAGTGGCTTCGCTTGGACATGATACGCCTGAAGAAACTCTTCCTCCTCTAACTGAGTTCATTACCAAGGCCAAAGACGTTGTTGTATATGAGATCCAGTTTCTGTAGACAACGATACTCAGGGTGATACATTGTTCTTGGATTTCAGGAAGGCATTTCACACCATCCCTCACTGTCGTCTGGTGAAAAAACAGTACGTGCTTGCCGAGTATCAGACCAGATTTCTGATTGCATTCGAGACTTCCTTGCAAACAGAATTCAACACATCGCTCTTAACGGAACAAAATGTAAAGGTAATTTTGGCAGTACCCCAAGGAACTGTCATACGACTGTCACTGTAAATGATGTAGCAGAAAGCGTCGGAAGCTCCTTAAGACTGTTCGCAGATGATGCGGTTGTCTGTAAGAAAGTGGCAATGCCGAATGACCTGCAGAGGACTGATGAATGATGCAGGCTTTGGCAGTTGACCCAGAACGTAAATAAATTTAACGTGTTCCACACAATTAAGCTACTCGTGGAAAATTCTGGAAGCACTATCTGGCTTAAAATAAATAAGAGTAACAATCAAGAACAATTTTAAGGGGAATGACCTCATAAAACAAATAGTATCAAAAGTGGAGGCCAGACTGAGATTCATTGGCAGGATTTTAAGGATCTACGAAAGACATGGCTTACGAGACGGTTGTCCGACCTATTCTTAAGTATTGTTCATCAATCTGGGATCCTTACCAGGTAGAGCTGGAGAAGTTCATAGAGCCAACGAAGAGTGGAGCATATATCACGCGATGATTTAAGAGGCAGGAGAGCGTTACAGACAAGCTCCAGTGGCAGAGGGTATAAGACAGAGACGTCGTGAATCACGGAGGCGTTTACTAATAAAATTTGGAGAGAACATTTTCCGACAAGAATCGGACAACATATCACTTCCTTCCATACACGTATCGCGAAATTATCACAACCAGAAAATTTGAGAAACTAGAGCTAATAGAGAAGTATACTGACAGTCATTCTCCCGCACGCCTCTGCGAGTGGAACAGAAAAGAGAGGATCAGTTACTGGTACCAGAAGTACCACAGTTAGGTGGCTTGCAGAGTATGACGTAGATATAGATATGGAAGTTAAGGAGTTCTGCTACCTTGGAAGCAAAGCAACGCATGGGGTACAAGGCAGGGAGAACATAAAAAGTGGACCAGCATCAAACATAGGCCTTGGTTAGAGGAATTTCTGAGAACGCACGTTTGGCGCACAGGATTGTATGGAAGTGAATCATGCACTGTTGGAAAACCGGAAGAGGAAATCGATGAGTTTGAGGCATGTGGTAGAAGGTTAAAGGAAGGAAGATTGTGTTTAACGTCCCGTCAACATCGAGGTCATAAGAGACGGAGCACAAGCTCGGGTGGTGTCAAGAATGGGAGAAGGAAATCGGCCGTGCCCTTTGAAGGGAACCATATCGGTATTTGCCTGGAACAACTTACGGAAATAACGGAAAACCCAAATTTGTAAATTACGTGGGGCGATAAAGTATGTGGAGGTTGTCCTCAGACTCGGCGAGGAAAGGAACTTAACGGAAACACTGGGAAGAAGATGGGAGAGGAAGTAAGGACATGTGTTATTACGTCAGGGAATAACTTCCATGCTACTGGAGGTAGCTGTAGACGATAAAACTGTAGGGGAAGACATAGAATACATTCAAAAAATAACTGAAGGCGTTGGTTTTAAATGCTACGCTGATATGAAGAGTTTGGTACAAGATCGGAATTCGTGGAGGGCAACATCACACCAACTATAAGACATTATTCAAAAAAGACTGAAAAGACCCTTGTTGCTGGTGCTGTCCTGGTCTACCTCCATGGTCAGTACGTTCTTCAGTTATCTCGCTCCACTTGTTGAGAGAACAGTACACCGCCACTCGCAAGCCACTAGACTAACATAGAGTTGAAGTAGCATGGAATAGCGGAACCGTATCTGTCATCCAAGCTCAGTTCGACCAGATATACAATCTGCTTACAGTCGTTGCTGCCAGAGATGGCAGCTCCGTGTAAGAAATCCACCACCTTGTATAACCAGGGAACTCCATATTTTTAGCCATGTGTTCTTCCTACTAAACTGGATACACACAATAACTTAAACATAGTTTTTTTCCTTATTCTTCCTGATGTTGCAGTTTCAATGGCCATTAGGTTATTTTAAATAGACACTGGTGAAGCGATTGTGGACACTTGAAACGTGGAAAAAATTCTCAAATGTTTTGACGAAATGCGGTACATGTTGATCACGTCATACTAGGGAAAGAGTACGTTGGCAACATGAGGTAGTGTATTTTACTTACCAATAGGGTATCGTCCAGGTAGATAGTGGAGGTATTCTCGTATGGATATATTTATGTGTGACGAAATTTACATCTACAATCGTACTCCGCAAATCACCTGGTGTAGCGGAGGTTTCATCGTGTACCACAGTCACATACTGTACCTCCTGTTCCACTAACGAATGGTCCGCGGGAAGAACGATTTTTGATAAACCCCTGTGTGAGTTCTAAACCTTCTGATTTTATCTTTATAGTCTTTTCGTGAAATATACATCGGAGGGAGAAATATGTTGGTTGACATTTCTAGGAACGCTTGCCTCCAGTGTCTAGAGTATTCCATGTCGCGTTCGTAGCCACTCTCATCACAACGAAAAGAAGTGCTGCACGTTACGGGGTCGTGTATATATAAAAGCCGATCGAGAAGTTTCCGTTTGAGGGCGCTGCTGCCGCGTATATGCAACGTAGCGCGACTTCGATGCGGTTGTATTAGCAGCAACACGTAGACAAGGGATTAGTGTGGCATTCGTGTGTTTCAGACGTGCGTACGGTAGATGCGGATACGACAACTGTGGCGATGTTGTTACCGAATGCTTCCTAACGGGACCAACGCGCTGTTATTTCCTGGGGTGCTGAAGAAAAAACACCGGTAGACATCATCCATCAGAATGAAGAATGTGTATGTGCAGCATGTCTGTCGAAAACAGATGGGTGCTGCGGCTTCATGATAACGCACTCCCCTGTATCGCAAATGTAGTAACGCACAAGTTACGCCAATTGAAGTGGAGGCACTCAAGTACCCACCCTATCGTCCTTACCGCTCCCCTAGTATTTATCACGATTTCGGTCCTTTAGAAAAGGATTTTAAAGGGTTGACGATTCCTGTATGACAAGGGTGTGCAGCAGGCACTTACCGACTTCTTCATGCGGCAGGACATGGCGTTTCGCCAAACGGTTATCTTAAACCTGGTGCGTCGGTACGATGAATGCTTCAGTGTCCACGGCAGTTTCGTCTGATTGGCATACCGATTCTGGACTGTACGGCCTTCGAGCGGAAACTTTTTGATCGCCCCTTATAGTTAAACGCCCCACACATGTATACTAATGATTTCTGTCTTGAAATTTGCGGGTAAACCAATACCTTCGATACATTCTGCTGACATTGAGCAAGATACACTCAGGCTCATATATTAAGAATAGCTCCAGAATATGGTGCCACTACACAAAACCGGCGCTAATAGCATAGGCACATAGGGAACACACACGACACAGATCTGTAAGTCCACGGTATTGGTGGTAAGTTGAGAAAATCGCCCCGAAACACGTGTGCTACTAAACGGCACTTTTTCCTGTGCATGTCCCCCGAAATCAATATGGGATATGATCACCATGCACACGTACTCAGGCCGCAGAAAGGGTTGGCATACTCTGGATGAGGTGGTCGAGCAGCTGCTGGCGTATAGCCTCCCATTCTTGCACCAGTGCCTGTCGGAGCTCCTGAAATGTCCTAGGGGTTTGAAGACGTACAGCGATAGGTGAACCGAGAGCATCCCAGACGTGCTCGGTGGGGTTTAGGTCTGGAGAACAGGCAGGCCACTCCATTTGCCTGGTATCTTCTGTTTCAAGGTACTTCTCCACGATGGCAGCTCGGTGGGGCCGTGCGTTATCATCTATCAGGAGGAAGGTGGGACCCACTGTACCCTTGAAAAGGCGGACATACTGGCGCAAAATGACGTCCCGACACACCTGACCTGTTACTATTACTCTGTCAAAGACCTGCAGGGGTATACGTGCACCAATCATAATCCCACCCCACTCCATCAAACCACGACCTCCGTACAGGTCCCTTTCAAAGACATTAAGGAGTTGGTATCTGATTCCTGGTTCACGCCAGATGAAAACCCGGCGAGAGTCACTGTTCAGACTATACCTGGACTCGTCCGTGAACATAACCTGGGATCACTGTTCCAGTGACCATGTACTGTGTTCTTGACACCGGGCTTTACTGGCTCTCCTGTGACCAAGGTTAAGTGGAATGCACCCTGCAGGTCTCCAGGCGAATAAACCATGTCTGTTCAGTCGTCTGTAGACTGTTTGTCTGGAGACAACTGTTCCAGTGGCTGCAGCAAGCTCCCGAGCAAGGCTACCTGCAGTACTCCGTGGCCGTCTGCGGCACTGACGGTGAGATATCAGTCTTCTTGTGGTGTTGTACATTGTGTACATCCCGTACTGTAGCACCTAGACACGTTTCCTGTCTGCTGGAATCGTTGCAATAATACTGAAATCACACTTTGTGGCTCACGGAGGGTACGTGCTACGAGCTGCTGTGTCTGATCAGCCTCCAGTCGCCCTAGTATTCTATGTGTTCTTTGGGCCATTTTCAACACACAGTCACCATTAGCACGTCTGAAAACGTCTGCACACTTACTCACTGCACCGTACTCTAACATGCACCAACACATCTCTGCGTATGTGGACTGCTGCCAGCGCTACCGTGCGACGACCGCAGGTCAAATGCACCGCATGGTCATACCCCGAGGTGATTTAAACCCGCAAACCGCCCACCAGGCCAAAAATACAAAACAGACATGATTTGTAAACGGTCACCATGAGTTCACTATCATTCATTCCCATAGCGCTACAGTCACGTTTATTACGGAACTGCACAACTTCTTAATAGAAGACACTGAACTTTACGAGAAAACAGCGCGGAATTGGGGTTTATGGGCGACGATGAATTAAAATTTACAACAAAACAAAACACAAAATAAACACAAACCACGAAACTACTAACGTATAGTGCATGGGGGCTTAATTAAAATGCAATAATTTTAGTAGCTGTGTGTCCGGTTACGAAGTCTCGTAACCGGTTGGCCTGAGTGGTATTAATACGCAATCTGACTGCATAAAATAACAATAAAGAATGACAAGAAATTTCCATTAACACAATTGATTAATTAAGTCCCCTGCAACTATAAAAGCTATGAAACAACAAAGCACAAGTGTAACTGTTCTGTGTGTGGTAGTGTGATTCAATGTACCTGTATCCGGCACGGTTCTTCCAGAATACGACAAGATATTTTAAACACCATTTATAGTGAACTAATTGAAATACCATAAAAACTATAATTGCACATAGAAACCAGAATTACAAGTCTAATACATGAACACGAGCCAGATGCTTTGCTGACTGAACCTGTGATCAAGAGGCATTGTCATTAAAGAAATGTGAAATAATTTTTTTTACTTCAATATATATTGACGAAAAATAACTGTGATCATTGCAACATCTTCCATCTATACATTACACCAACCGAACAGCATCTACTCTCCCGCCCAACAGAACAACTACACTCGACATCCTCAGAACTAGTACTGCTCTCGACATCCTCTCAACAAGTACTGCCCACAGTAACATCTGAACTACTACTGCCAGTGGAGGCGGCGGAATAATAATCTTTGGCGCAATCTCTGGCGCTGTGACTCAGTGTAGCCACCTTTCAATAGCCGGCCGGTGTGACCGAGCGGTTCTAGGTGCTTCAGTCTGGTACCGCGCGACCGCTACGGTCGCAGGTTCGAATCCTGCCTCGGGCATGGATGTGTGTGATGTCCTTAGGTTAGTTAAGTTTAAGTAGTTGTAAGTTCTAGGGGACTGATGACCTCAGATGTTAAGTCCCATAGTGCTCAGATCCATTTGAACCATTTCACTAATGTATACAAACCAAAACAACCACAAAAACATAATACAGAGGTTGGTATCAAATACATAAAAAAAGAATAGAAATGAAGAAAACGAAACTGGTATCGAAAGCCTCACTTCACTTTGCTGAATTCAAAAGCTCGATACCTATATAAAAAGCGAAAAAAGCAACAACACCGCATCAAAGTCATCACTTGAGCTATGTAGCTCAACTGAGTATCCCAATACCAACGCTTCACATATATAACTCAAGCAATTCAGACAGGAAAAAGTCACGAGCAGTAATTACACGTCATATCGCTCAGACGTGAGGTGGTAGACTCTTAGATGGTCCTGGTGATTATTATAAGCTTTGTTTTATCGTTTTGGCACGTGTTGTTCACTACCAACTCAATTAATTCTGGTAATTACTTTGAATTATTAATATTAATTTCCTTAGACTTTACATGAAAGGATTGTCTACATTTGCGACCAAACTTTCTTGTGTATATCGTAAGCGTCGAAGTATCACATTTTCTTATTTCTGTGATATTAATATTATTCTCCACTGGATAGTAATGATTTCATTAATATGTCAAAAGGAAGATATACTGTAAGAAATTCCAATTTCACCTAAACTGTGATCATTGTGAGCACTCGTTACTAGATCAAACAAAAATAAAGTCTTAGTTTCAACTGAGTAGGAACTTAAGCTTCCCCTTTGAGTCCGAACAATATGAAAACAAATGTAATTTTAAAATTTTCACAGAAGTATATTCTATTGTCGTAATAAGCAACGAACACTAGAAAAAATTGGTAAAAAGTAAACAACCAATTGTCTTACGGAGCTGATTCCATGAACTCATAATGCCTAAAATGTACTGTAGTTCTAAATAACAAGTAAACATGGGCCTAAAATTAAATAAATTTTGCATCAAAATTACATACTGACTGCCCCAGTGGTCTCATTCCGAAACCACTCACAAAAGCAGCAGTGTAAACTGAAATGTACGTTACAATAATTTTAGATATTCTTACTTTCATTGTGAATCATCTCCTCAATATGGCCACTATAAAAACAACTACTTGTCACAAACTCCTCCAATCACATAGCACAATCTCCGCGCTGACTGTTGGCTTGAATGCTGTGACTCCTATAAACTCCACGTTCGTAGAAATACATGAGTGTACCACCAGATGTTTCTGTCTCGCAAGGCGATCGGTGGCTTCGTGCTAAAGGCATGGTACTTGGATAAGTTAATAAAATGTTGGGGTCAGGCATAAACTCCTGGTACGCAGAGGGTTAATAATATGTCCACATCCTAACAGTTCACAACACCCTCTACAAACGAAATACAAATTGCAAACACAGCATTAGCTGAGTCTACTTGCGCCCCCAAGCAAAACAATCCAATGCTTCCCACACGCGTGACGTAACCCGCCAAGATGCTCGGTCTTGACATAAAGCAGACGCGCAGTATCGAAGGCAAAAGCTGAGCCAAATATGCTACTTTGCCATGTGCTCGCATTGGTCAACGTATTTAGGCGACTGGCGGATTCGGAATGGGAATGACGGCGCTTCTCACACATCATCTGTTAAGTGTCCCACTGCTGAAAGCAGATCGTGAGTAAGGACTCTCTCCACTGTTGGATCTGGAGACGATCTTCCCAGAAGTTCTGGAGAAGAGCATAGACATGTTTGTTGTGAAAAGCTCCAGTTTTAGACGGGAAGTGGAATTTCTTGGGAACATAGTTTGCAGAACTCTAATGGCCAGCGAGTGACAAAACTGCTGTTTGTTGGTGCTGGGATCTTCAGTCTGAAGACTGGTCTGATGTAGCTCACCATATTACTCAATCCTGTGCAAGTCTCTGCATCTCTTAATAATTACTGAAGCCCGCATCCATTTCATCGTCCTTACTGTACTTGTCTTTTGGCCTCCCTCCGCAAGTTTTTACCCACAAACATCCCCCGGTACTAAACTGACGACTCGTTAATGTCTCAGAATATGCCCTACCAAACGATCCCTTGTTTTCGTCGAGTTATGCGAAAAATTTATTTCTCCCAAATTCTGTTAAGTACCCCTCATTAGGGTGGTCAAGATCAGCCCGTCTATTATCTTGCATTGCAGCCGCACGAAGCACACAGCCATGCCGTACAGGAGGAGAATGTATAGAAGAAGGAGCAGACTGCCAGTGTACAAGACAGTGGACAGTTTTAGTTTTGTTCCTAATAATGTTTCTCAAGAGGAGTTACTGACTGGACCCATCACTTTTGTTGGTTGCAAGATTAACTTTTCATGTACTACTAGAGAACTTGTTCCTGGTAATTCATGGTTAACACTAGCCATAGTACGAGGTAGTGATAAAGCATTACAAGGATTGGAGTCGTACTATGACAGAGACATTATCTGTTATCGCACCTTTTCAATTGGTGTACAAGGTGATAGGAACTATGGAACAGGTGTTGTACATACTGATAAACCATTTTCATTATATACAAGAAACAGGAGACGTGTAAATGCTAATGAAAGAATTAATGTTTGGGCCAAGATTGATGGTACTTTAACAAATTATATTAAAGTACAAGGTGACATTACTGTATATTACCATTCCTAATAAAGAGAACCATCCTTATCTATCCCGTGAAATTTTTTTTTAAAAAAAATAAAAAATACTAATTCAGCTACTGAAGCATCTTTCTCTTCTGTGGGTTGCAGGAGTTACGACCCCTGGGGAGGCGGGTGGGTGTATTCATTGGCTGTGTGCCTATACTCTATATTGCAGGGTGACCTTGAGTGGGACTTAGCCGCTGAGCGAGGCTGCCGGGCAACACGGGACTTTGAGCGAGGGCGTATAGAAGTCTACATTTCATATCCTCTCTACTTTGGCCATCATCAGCTATTTTACTACCCAAAAAAAAAAAAAAAAAAACTCATCTACTACTTTGTCTCGTTCCCTAATCTGATTCCTCACCATCACCTGATTTGATTCGACTACACTTGGTTTGCTTTTGTTGATGTTCATCTTATATCCTCCTTTCAAGTCACTGTCCATTCCGTTCAACTGTTCTTCCAAGTCCTTTGCCGTCACTGACAGAATTACAAAGTCATCGGCAAACCTCAAGGCTTTTATTTCTTCTCCCTGAACTTTAATTCCTACTCCAAATATTTATTTTATTTTCTTTACTGCTTGCTGAATGTACAGGTTGATTAACATCGGGGATAGGCTACAACACTGTCTCACTCCCTTCTAAATCACTGCTTCCCTTTCATGCACCTGGCCTCACGTAACTGCCGTATGTTTTCTGTACAAATTGTAAACAGCCTTTGACTCTATGTATTTTAGCCCTGTTACCTTCATAATTTCGAAGAGAGTATTCCGGTCAACAGTGTCAAAAGCTTTTCCTAAGTCCACAAAAAATATAAACGTAGGTTTGTCTTTCTTTAACCTGTCTTCTAAGAAAAGTCGTGGGATGGGAATTGCCTTTCGTATTCCAAAATTTTTCTGGAACCGAACTAATGTTCCCCGAGATCGGCTTCTTGCTGTCTTTCCATTCTTCTATAAATAATTCGTGTCAGTAATTTGCAAATATGACTTATTGAACTAATATTTCGTTAATATTTACGCCTGTCAGCATCTGCTTTCTTTGGAATTGGAATTATTATATTATTCTTGAAGCCTGGCGATATTTACCCTTTCTGATATACACTCCTGGAAATGGAAAAAAGAACACATTGACACCGGTGTGTCAGACCCACCATACTTGCTCCGGACACTGCGAGAGGGCTGTACAAGCAATGATCACACGCACGGCACAGCGGACACACCAGGAACCGCGGTGTTGACAGTCGAATGGCGCTAGCTGCGCAGCATTTGTGCACCGCCGCCGTCAGTGTCAGCCAGTTTGCCGTGGCATACGGAGCTCCATCGCAGTCTTTAACACTGGTAGCATGCCGCGGCAGCGTGGACGTGAACCGTATGTGCAGTTGACGGACTTTGAGCGAGGGCGTATAGTGGGCATGCGGGAGGCCGGGTGGAAGTAGCGCCGAATTGCTCAACACGTGGGGCGTGAGGTCTCCACAGTACATCGATGTTGTTGCCAGTGGCCGGCGGAAGGTGCACGTGCCCGTCGATCTGGGACCGGACCGCAGCGACGCACGGATGCACGCCAAGACCGTAGGATCCTACACAGTGCCGTAGGGGACCGCACCGCCACTTCCCAGCAAATTAGGGACACTGTTGCTCCTGGGGTATCGGCGAGGACCATTCGCAACCGTCTCCATGAAGCTGGGCTACGGTCCCGCACACCGTTAGGCCGTCTTCCGCTCACGCCCCAACATCGTGCAGCCCGCCTCCAGTGGTGTCGCGACAGGCGTGAACGGAGGGACGAATGGAGACGTGTCGTCTTCAGCGATGAGAGTCGCTTCTGCCTTGGTGCCAATGATGGTCGTATGCGTGTTTGGCGCCGTGCAGGTGAGCGCCACAATCAGGACTGCATACGACCGAGGCACACAGGGCCAACACCCGGCATCATGGTGTGGGGAGCGATCTCCTACACTGGCCGTACACCACTGGTGATCGTCGAGGGGACACTGAATAGTGCACGGTACATCCAAAGCGTCATCGAACCCATCGTTCTACCATTCCTAGACCGGCAAGGGAACTTGCTGTTCCAACAGGACAATGCACGTCCGCATGTATGCCGTGCCACCCAACGTGCTCTAGAAGGTGTAAGTCAACTACCCTGGCCAGCAAGATCTCCGGATCTGTCCCCCATTGAGCATGTTTGGGACTGGATGAAGCGTCGTCTCACGCGGTCTGCACGTCCAGCACGAACGCTGGTCCAACTGAGGCGCCAGGTGGAAATGGCATGGGAGAACAGCAACCTGCATTGCTGCGAAAGGTGGATATACACTGTACTAGTGCCGACATTGTGCATGCTCTGTTGCCTGTGTCTATGTAGCTGTGGTTCTGTCAGTGTGATCATGTGATGTATCTGACCCCAGGAATGTGTCAATAAAGTTTCCCCTTTCTGGGACAATGAATTCACGGTGTTCTTATTTCAATTTCCAGGAGTCTATCTTGCACACCAGGTGGAATAGTTCTGTTACGACTGGCTCTCCCAAGGATATTAGTAGTTCTGAGACAATGCCGTCTACTCCAGGAATCTTTTCTCGGCTTAGATCTTTCAGTGGTCTGCCAAATTATTCTCGCAGTATCATATCTCTCGCTTCATCTTCATCTACTTCCTCTTTCTTTTCCGTAATATTGACTTTATTTTCATTTCCGTTGAATAACCCCGATCGTATGTTCCTTCCATCTTTCAGCCTTTTAGTTATTATGTATCAAAAAGGGCGAAGACCGAAGCAAACTCCGCATACACACTGAAGCGCCAAAGCAACTGATACAGGCATGCATAATCAAATACAGAGATGTCTATACAGGTAGAATACGGCGCTGCGGTCGACAACGCCTCTATAGGACAACAAGTGTCTGGCGCAGTTGTTAGGTCGGTTATAGGTTCTACAATAACAGATTAACAAGATTTAAGTGAGTTGAACGTGGTGTCATAGTCAGCGCACGAGCGATGGGACACAGCAATTCCGAAGTAGCGATGAAGTGGGGATTTTCCTGTACGACCATTTCACGAGTGTACCTTGAATATCAACAATCCGGTAAAACATCAAATCTCCGACATCACTGCATCCGGAAAAAGATACTGCAAGAACAGGATCAACGGCAACTTAAGAGAATCGTTCAATGTGACAGAAGGGCAACCCTTCCGCAGATTGCTGCAGATTTCAGTGCTCGGCCATCAGCAAGTGCCAGCGTGCGAATAATTCAACGAAACATCAATATGGGATTTCGGCGCTGAAGGCCCACTGGTGTACCCTTGATGACTGCACGACACAAAGCCTTACGCCTCTTCTTGGCCCGTCAACAGCGACATTGGGCTGCTGATGACTGGAGCCATGTTGCCTAGTCGGACGAGTCTCGTTTCAAAATGTATCGAGCGGTTGGACGTGTACGTGTATGGAGACAACCTTGTGAATCCATGAACTCTGCGTGTCAGAAGGGGACTGTTCAAGCTGATGGAGGCTCTGTGACGGTGTGAGGCGTGTGCAGTTGGCGTGATATGGGACTCCTGATACGTCTACGTACGACTCTGACAGGTGACAAGTACGTAAGTATCATGTCCGATCACTTGCATTCATTCATGTCCATTGTGCATTACAACGGACGTGGGCAATTCCAGCAGGACAACGCGACACCCCACACGTCCTGAATTGCTACAGAGTGGGTCCAGGAACACTCTTCTGAGTTTAAATACTTCCGCTGGCCACCAAACTCCCCAGACATGAACATTATTGAGCACATCTGGGAGGCCTTGCCACGTGCTGTTCAGGAGAGATCTCTTACCCCTCGTGCCCTTACGGATTTATGGACAGCCCTGCAGGATTCATGGTTAGTTACCTCCAGTATTACTTCAGACATTAGTCGAGTCTTAGCCACGTCGTGTTGCGGCACTTTTGCGTGCTCACGGGGATCCTACACCTTATTAGGTAGGTGTACCAGTTCCTTTGGCTTCTCAGTGTATCTCTAGCGTTGCAAAACACACTCCAAGAAAGCTTTAACTGTTCAGTTTATTGTTGACGCTGAAGCGGTCGTATATTCGTATTGAACAAATCCTCCATCGTCACGTGTTACTGATCCCTTTGCTGGAAAATCGTAGTTTCATGTGGTCCGGCTGGACTACGGTTATGCAGCGAAAGTCTTTAAACAACACCCAGTCAGTAAGATGAAGACCTCACGTAGAGTGCACTATGATAGTTTTCACTTCGTAACGATCAGTAGTCACAATGGCTATCCAGGCCTAGGCGAATTACACTGCAGTGCTTATAGTAAACGAATGGCGAAAGCTAAGTCTGGATATACATTTAGGGAAGGGTAGGTGTAAGATGACATTCTGCCTCTGCTGATTAGTGAAGGGAAACAATAAGAGAACTTCTGTATGTGTTTTGACTAATGTCGGAGAAGTAGAAGATAGCAGCTAAATAGGAAAAGATAACTCAGGACTAGAAACGTAGGAAACATATTAGAGATAAGGGGTGGTTCCAAGAAGTGAGCCGCGTTATGCTATGAATGCAACACGACTTTCATCTAAAACTGTAATTAATGAACACAAAGAAAAAACTATTAATGACGACTGAAAGAGAATAAATTAACCTTCACCTAAAATTCATATCTGTCTTCGGGAATTCTGGAGAGAAAATCGCACACTATCTATAGATTTTAATACTTAGGCTATATGGGAGCCAGACACCGGCAAGCTCTAGAACAAAATATGCTGTGATATCTACAGATTGATGTTCTTGGAAAGATTTTGATACACAGGGTGTCCCATTTATCTTGACCACCCTAAATAACTGTTTGTCCAGATGCAAATTACAAAATGTTTCAACCATATGTTCTTTAGCCGTCAGGGGGACATCAGTCAGCATGATTGCCCTCGTTGTTGCTTTGTTTTTCACAAAGATATGAACAGTAGTATGACGTTTTTAAATGGCACCCTGTATTTTTTATTCGGTAATTCATTTCCTCTCCTGACGACCTATTCCAAAATGTATCACAGTGTGCCATTCACTGAACACAACGTTATTAATTACACAACACAACATTGACTTTGAGCCCGGGATCAAAAACTCGTCCACTTGTTGGAGTTGTCAGAAAACAAATGAAAACGAGGTAAAAACGTGACACAAAATTGACTTTGACTTTCATGTACCATTGCCCAGGAGTAGAACATTCAAAGGTGCTCAAAGTGGTGACCCTGGACACCGATACACTGGTGCACCCGTTGAATGAAAGAATTATTTACTGATTCCAGTGTTGCCTGCTAAAGAGAATTACAAACGAGCACGATACATTCCTGCATGTCGTCTAGAGTTGTTGGAATATCGCGGTAGACACCGTCTTTAACGCATCCCCAAGGAAGAAAGTCCAGAGGATTTAAATCAGGAAACCTAGCGGGTCAAGTAACTGTACCTCCTCGACCAATCCATCTTGCAAGATACCTTCGGTTCAGAAAACGACGTGCACGCAAGGCATTATGTGCTGGACATCCATCGTGTTGATACCTCATAAGCATCCTGGTTTAGCGGCACTTCATACAGAAAAGGAGGAAAAATTCGTCTGAGAAAGTTGGCATACGCTGTGCCGTTTAGACTACCATTGATGAAATAAGGGCCAATAATTGTATTAACAAGCATCCCCCACCAGACGTTAACACTCCATTGACGCTGATATTACACCTGTACAAGCCATCGTGGGTTGTCGCTGGACCAATAATGCATGTTTCTTGTATTTACCTGTCCTTTGTTTGAGAAGGAACATTCATCGGTAAATAGAACATTGGAGGAGAAGTTCGGGTTAGCGAGGATTTGCTGCTGTGCCCACTGACACAACTGTACACGATTCTGGAAATCATTCCCGTGCAATTCTTGATGTAGGTGTACATGGTAAGGATGGAACCGGTGACGTGTAAGAATACGATGTACAGTAGTTTTAGGAATGCCAATCTCGTGTGTCAAGCAGTCGTGTGCTCACACGTTGATTCATAGCAACGGAAGCGGGAACGGTAACTTCGACAGCTTCGTCTGTGCGAGTGCTACGACGATTGCGTTGTCGTGGGTTGAGACTGTGCATTTCCTGAAGCGTTGCAACAAGACGAGAAAAGTGCGTTCTTGCCAGGATATCGCTCTCTGAACAGTTCCACTGCGTGCGTAGCATTTCGCCTACCTTCAACAACAACAACAATAAAATAAACGTCATGTCGATGCAGTTTGTAGGAAGGACGGCCTTTGCTCTATGCCTACTCTACACAACAGTATTTAAAAGGCCTAAACTACTGTACTAAATGTACCCGTACATAAGAAAATAGTATTGCAGTTACTGTTCTGCTAACTTACATTCCCCGTAGATGAGTAGCATATCTGCCTTCTTCGTCGTTGGTGTACATTCTACTCACTTAACTCTTCAACTGACGATGGTTGAAGGACTGACGGGTGTGATTCTACTTATGTTTACATTTTTCCTCTGTCAACGTCAGCTCGTGGATGTGTTCCATTACCCCTAGTACTTGCACAAAGAGCTGGGAGCGTCAACATCAATGTTGTGTTATGTAATTAATAACGTTGTGTTTCAGTGAATGGTACACTGTGATACATTTCTGAATAGGTCTGTAGGAGAGGAAATGAATTACCGCATAAAAAATATGGGGTGTCATTTAAAAAAGTCATACTGCTGTTCATATCTTTGTAAAAAAACAAAGCTACAACGAAGGCAGTCATGCTGGTTTATGTCCTCCTGACGGCTAAAGAACATTTGGTTGAAACATTTTGTAATTTGCATCTGGACAAACAGTTATTTAGGGTGGTCAAGATAAATGGGACACCCTGTGTACATGACAATTTTAGATTTTGCTTTGCGAACTATTGACAACCCGTAATCACGTAATCGTTATCATTTATATTAAGATGGCTACGCAACTATTTCTTAGTGTTAACTTTCGCCATGGAGGCGTACTTATTGTTTTACTGTTAAATGTCGTGAGTGATCATTGCTGCCTTCTGTTTTCATAATAAATAGATGGTAAGGGGCAATAAACTTTAATATATTTAAACGTCCTTTTTGGTGAAATCATGTAGCTACTTTGAGACTGTTTTCATTTTCTTGATATCTATGACGCGTATTGTACGCTTTTCACAGATTAATAATTTATTTTTGTTACTAAATTGATCAAAATGCAATAAAGTTTGGTCCACTTTGACCGTTCGTTAAGTTGTATCCACGGTCACGAAATTGGTTCATGTCTTAATGCATGAAGTCAGTTACGACACTAGTTTACACAAGTCTCAAAGTATTTTTCCATGAAAAGTATACAATTCGTTCAAAATTCTTAAACTGACAGTGAGAAGACAATTGCATTACAAATTTTTTGTGACAAAAAAATCATTGTGTCGACTTTTTCTATTTTCGACCCTTTTAGACTGTCCACTCAGAACTGTTTATGGTTTTTCGATCGAGCAAGTTCTGAAATGTACAGAAAACTTAAAACTTTAAACATTATTACATTTTAAACGATTGCGATAGACAGGGCTAGTTTACACATGTAAGTCTAAGAGGGAAAGTGTTACACATTTCATTCAATACCCATCAATGAAAGTATTGAAACAATTTCTGTAGGCGAAAGGTTTGATTCTGTACGGAAAAATTCAGAAACGCCACACGACTTACTGCTGCAAACCTCGAAAAAACAGAGGAACGCACAAGATAATATACATTTTACTGATCATGGCTGATTATGTTAATCTTCTGAACTGACAGCTCAAAATGGCTCTGAGCACTATGGGACTTAACATCTATGGTCATCAGTCCCCTAGAACTTAGAACTACTTAAACCTAACTAACCTAAGGACATCACACAACACCCAGTCATCACGAGGCAGAGAAAATCCCTGACCCCGCCGGGAATCGAACCCGGGCGTGGGAAGCGAGAACACTACCGCACGTCCACGAGATGCGGGCTGATGGGTTGTAGACAAATAGCTACAATGATGTGTTTACTGCCCAGTGGGATCACGATCTGAATTAAAAACATGTATAAACTGTATTAATCATAATGATGTTAAGCAAAATACCATTGTTTTCTGAACAATGATTTAAACATTCAGATCTGCTGTTGATTATATTTTAAAAATGAAAAATAGTGTCACATTATAGTTTGATTCAACCATATATTATTTCTAGTTGTACTTTCCAGGCATAGTCCTATAAAATGAGAACGGTCAGGCGACTTCCACTACCACAACTGTTCAATTCTGTAAGGTGTGGCATGGCAGTTGATAAAACCAAGGTGGGCTTTAGATGAGTGACAAATTGCTTTCGCAACAAGATACTGGGTATATCATTATTTTTTCTCTTTTTATTTCCTTTTTAAATTTTATGTGTATTCAAAAGAAAGTTTGCACTTGGTATCTGTTGTATGTTTAGTTCTGATGATGGTTCGTAAAAGTCGAAACCGGTAAACTGTGAAGTCCATACCAGGCGATCTAGACAAGTGTGAATGACAAAGTAGTCACTAAAAATAAATTCGTATGGCGTTGTTGGATGGGAGACGCCGAAGGGCAGTTCCATCCGCCTAACTGGTAAGATTTATCTGTCCTTTCTCGCACAGTGACACCTTTCTTTCGCGAAATGTAAGAGTTGTGTGTTTAAGTGCATCCGATAAGCGTTGGTGATTGTAATGGGTGTGTGTGCGCGTTGTGTATGTCATGTTAGTCTTGGACGATTATGGCAGGAGCTAGAGGGTGAAACGCGGCGCCGGTACATTGTCTGCTCCTCTTGATTAGCACCAAGTAGGCCGTCGAGCTTAACGTGCCCATCCGACGGACGATCATGCAGCAGTGTCACACCCCCTCACTTCGTGAGACACTGCTGTGCGGCTTGGAACGTAATCCAGGATTTTTGGTGCGAAGTCTGGTGATTCTGAACCTTACACCACGGTCTCTCCACCGCACTGCATCAACACAAATGGAAAGCAACCAACAGCACGTGACGTACGCAGGCGGTCACCCATCCTAGCACTTGCCACGCGTCACGTTGCAAAACTTCGCTGATCTGACGACAACCTGTGTATTTAACTGGGCAGGGACGTTGGTCAAAGAAGTTTCTGATGACACATTTATTACTGTCTCCACGTACTCTTCATTATCATATTCCACACCTGTAGCCGAACTACGGCTGCTCCGTTATAAGGAAATATGAAACGTTCGTGCTGACGGTTGTATAAGAAGGCTTCAGAATATCAGCAGCCTCGCTATTTCTAATGAACTGACAACAGATTCCTAATCTGACGACTCCAAAGTTTAGTCTCGGAAGAATTTGTTCGGCGACAAGCACTTATGCTTCCCACACAAAGTTCAGGAGGACGTATTGACGAACTATTACGCTACCGATCTTCCTCAACACCATGAATGAGCCAGCCACAGGCTTCGGCGCCTGCTCGCTTCCCTACTACGTCCCTGGTTTTCCCGCTGCGTCATTCATTAGCCGTAGTGTGTGGCAAGCGCCGACTGACCTCATAGGTCGCATGGACGAGTAATACCAGCTGAGCGGAAGCCGTCAGCTTGTTTACGCCGTATCCCGCAACGGCGCCTTCGGAGAAGTGCTTCTCATAATGGGAAAGTCAGCAAACGACTACTCGCAAGAGAGCTGAGAAACTGCTGTTTTTCTTGTGCAACACTAATGCTGATCACGCCACATTCCTGATCGCTTACTGCAAGTATGTCGTCCCTGTTGATTTCGTTAAGTGTGCGCTGGGCATGAAGCATTCTCACTCAGCAATAACATTCGACACTGTCTTTAAAACTGCCTCTAGTATCACCATTTTGATAAGCTACTGAAGTTGGGATGAGGAAACGAGAATTTATAACCGTTAGACTCTCAATAATATAACATCATCTCCTACTTAGAAAAGAAAGTCACATTTCAGAAGTGTGCGCTGAGCATAAAGCATTCTCACTCAGCAATAACATTCGACACTGTCTTCAAAACTGCCTCTAGTATCTCCATTTTGATAAGCTACTAAAGTTAGGATGAGGAAACGAGAATTTATAACCGTTAGACTCTCAACAATATAACATCATCTCCTACTTAGAAAATAAAGTCATATTTCGTGAAAAGTTTGTAAGGCTGTTCCAGGAGAGGCTGTGGGGAGAAATAATTTTGAAGAAAAAAAATTGATACGTTGTGCCGGTTTCGAGCAATTCAGCACCAAAGTCAGAGAATCAGGTCACTGCGAGCGCAAATTCTGAACGCCTGCCAAAAGCGTTTGCTTTCCTCAAACCGAACAAACGTAGCTTTTGCTCACCTAGCTTAAATTAATCTTTTCCGAAAAAGGTAAGTTGTAGCTGGTAATGAGAATTACTGAAAGTCGTAACTCAAGCGCCCCATAGACGTCTGTGAGTTACCGCATTCTAACACGTGGAAGAGCTTGAATTTGCGCGCACAATGGCCTGATCAGCTAATTTCAATGTTAAATAACTCTGAAACGGCGTAAAATATCGATTTTTTTAAAGATAATAGTTTCTCAGCACAACCTCCCATGCAAGATCCTTGAGAGCTTTGCGGTCTGTTTCTCACCACCTTGTGGAAGTCCTCGGACTACATCAAACCCGAGTTAAAACTCGAACTTTCGAAAATAATCATTGCCGTCAAGAGACGGCCGTCTGTCGGGAGCAAAGTTCGCCACCTTTATAGTACAGTTAAAGATTGTAATTGGTTGAGTGACGTCGCTAGGTATTCTTCCACTGACGTCAACTGAAAGGCGGGATTTGCATGTTAAAACGTCCTTTCGCCCACGGGGCCGCGATTGAGGAGCGGAGGGAGAACTGAGGTCACCACTAGCACCACTTATCACCATAAGATTGACATGTTTCTCTTCTTTTTATACCTTTGAAGAAATGCTGATAGCAAATACAGCAGTGTGCGTTGGTTGACAGGCAGCAATGTGAAACGATCCGTCAGCATTTCCTCACATACTGTTATAATCATCAATCTGAGGAATGATCTTTTTATAACTGCACAGTTACTTCCACATTCATCCATGTGAATTTCCTTACTGTATTACAGATCTGTTCTCTATCAAAAGTTGATAGAGAACAGATAAACAACTTTGCGTGAAATAACCGCAAAAATCAATGTGGGACATACGACGAACGAATCCCTCAGTGCGGCAAAATTTGGTGTCAATGGGCTACTGACGCGAGTGCCTTTGCTAGCAGCACGATATCTCCTGTGTAGTGGCGATAGCGGTTGGACCTGGTAATATGCGTCCCGGTTTCGGTTGGTAAGAGCTGGTGGTAGGGTTCAAATGTGGTGCAGACTCCACGAAGACGTGGACGCAGGTTGCCAACAAGGCACTGTGAAAATTGATGGTTGTTCCATAATAGTGTGGGCTGCGTCTACATGGAATGGACTAGTTTCTCTAGTACAACTGAACCGATCAACGATTGGAAATGTTTACGTCCGGCTACGTGTAGACCATTTACAGCCATTCATTGGCTTCATGTTCAAAAACAACGATGTAATTTTTATGGATGACAATGCGCCATGTCACGAGGCCACAATTGTTCACGATTGGATTGAAGAAGATTCTGGACAGTTCATGCAAATGACTTGACCACCCAGATCGCCCGACATGAATCCTTTCGAACATTTATGGTACGTAATTGGGAGGTCAGTTCGTGCACAAAATCCTGCACCGGCAACACTTCCGCAAGTACGGACAGCTATAGAGTCAGCATGGCTAAACATTTCTGCGGGGGTCTTCCAACCACTTGTGAGTCTATACCACGTTGAGGTGTTGCACTGCACCGGACAAAAGGGGGTTCAACACAACATCAGGAGGTATCCCATGACTTTCGTCACCTCAGTGAATTTCTCATACATATTTCTCCTCTTCAGTGAAATTTTCTTACTGTTGCTAGCCAACTTATTGTATTGTAAAGTTATTTTTATTTTTTATATTTTTTTTTATTCGGCTATCATAAGTTCTACATCTACGTAAGTACTCTTTAGTTCGCACTTAAGTGCCTGGGAGAGGGTTTATCGAACTACTTCCAAACCATTTTTCTACCGCCCCACTGCCGAACAGCGCGGGAAAAACGAACCCTTAAATCTATCCGTGCGAGCTCCGATTTCTCCCTATGTAAATGAGTGCCAAAAAAATATTTTCGCATTCGGAGGAGATCACTGGAGATGGAAATTTCGTGAAAAGATCTCGCCTCAACGAAAAACACCTTTAATGATTACCACCCCGACTCGCATGCTGTATCCGTGCCGCTCTCTTCCCTATTTAACGATAATACAAAACGAGCTCACCTGCTTTGAACTTTTTCGATGTCCGCCGTCAGTCCTATCCAGTCAGGATCCCACGCTGTCCAGCAATACTCTGAGGACGGCCAAGCGTTGTGTCGACAGACTTAACTATTTAGCCAATAATAGGCAGTCTTTGGGTTGTCATCCCCACAACATTATATATGTGACCGTTCCAATTTAAGTTGTTCGTAATTGTAGTCATTATGTGTTTAGTTGAACTGCCACCCTTTAAATTTGTGTGATTTGTCGTGGGACCTAAATTTAACGGATTCCCTTAAGTACTCATTTGTGTGACCGTACACTTCCCATTATTTGGATCAATTGCCTCTTTTCGCACTACACAGGCATCTTGTCTAAATCGTTTTGAATAGGTTTAGATCTTCTGATGACTTTGCTAGACGGTTAATGATAGCATCATCTGCAGAAATCAAAGATGGCTGCTTAGATTGTGCCGGCCGAAGTGGCCGTGCGGTTCTGGGCGCTGCAGTCTGGAACCGAGCGACCGCTACGGTCGCAGGTTCGAATCCTGCCTCGGGCATGGATGTGTGTGATGTCCTTAGGTTAGTTAGGTTTAATTAGTTCTAAGTTCTAGGCGACTGATGACCTCAGAATTTAAGTCGCATAGTGCTCAGAGCCATTTGAACCATTTTTGCTTAGATTGTCTCCTAAATTTTTTATATGTCTTAAGAACAACTGAGGCCTTATAACATTTCCTTGGAGAACACCAGATATCACTTCTATTTTACTCAATGACTTTCCGTCAATTACTACGAACGGTGACCTTTCTGACACATGACTGAGGCAATACTCCATAGACACGCAATTTGATTAGAAGACGCTTTTGAGGAACTGTATCAAAAGCTCTTTGGAAATCTAGTAGCATGGAATCAATCTGAGATCACCTGTCAATGGTACTCATTATTTCGCAAGAACAGAGAACTAGATGTGTTTTACAAGAACGATACTTTCTGAATCCATGCTGACTGTGTGTCGAGAGATCATTTCCTTCGAGGTAGCTGATAATGTTCAAACACCACGTATGTACCAAAATCCTGCTGCAAATCGACGTCAGTGATATAAGTCTAACCGGCCAGGGTGGCCGAGCGGTTCTAGGCGCTACAGTCTGGAACCGCGTGACCGATACGGTCGCAGGTTCGAATCCTACCTCGGGCATGGCTGTGTGTGGTCTCCTTAGGTTAGTTAGGTTTAAGTAGTTCTAAGTTCTAGGGGACTGATGACCTAAGTCTGCAATTCATCGAGTCACTTTTACTTGCTTTCTTGAACCTAGTGTGGCCTGTGCAATTTTCCACTCGTTAGGTATGGGTCTTTCGTCAAGCCAACGGTGGTAAATGATTGTTAAGTATGGGAATATTGTATCAGCATACTCTGAAAGGAATCTAATTTGTATACAGACAGATTGTGACAGAAGCGGGTTCGCTACATCTAAATAGCTACTTCTAAATTACTCATGTTCGTGGAAGTTCTTGATTAGAATTCTGGAATATTTATTTCGACTTCTGTGGTGAAAGAATTTCGGAAAACAGTATTTAGTAATTGCGCTTTTGTGACATCGTCATCGGTAAAATTAGATTCCTAAACGCGCGGTGAATGTATTGTTTCTTGCCACTTGTTTGCTTCACATACGACCAGAATCTGTTTGGATTTTCTGCCAGATTTCAAGACAGAATTTCATTGTGGAAACTGTTAAATGCATCTCCCATTAAAATTCGCGTTAAGTTTTGAGATTCCGTAAAACTTCACCAATATAGGGCATTTTACTTTCTTTTAAATGTGGCATGCTTTTTTTGTTGCTTCTGCAACAGAGTTCTGGCCTGTTTAGTGTGTCAATTCCGTCCCGCATTTGGTATAAATCTCTCCGCTGCTGTCTATACTATTTCTTTGAATGTAAGCCACATGCGGTCTATTATTTTGCATTCCCGAATAAGAAAACTCGTGTAGTACTTTCAGCATTTCATTTCCAATGTCCTTCAGCGTCACCTGACTTGATTACATTACCTTCGCTTACTTTTATTTACGATAATCTTATAACCTGTTTTCAAGATTCTGTCCAATCCATTCATTCAGTACTCCAAGGACTTTGCCATCTCTAACTGAATTCAAAAGTTATCAGAAGATTTTTATTCTTTTATTATTATTTTTTTATTATTTATTTTTTATTTATTTATTTTTATTATTACTTATTATCATTTTTATTCTTTCCCTCTGAACTTCAGTTCCCGTTCTGAATTTCCCCGTAGTCTCCTTTATTATTTACTCTACGTAGACAATGAATGACATGGAGAATACGCTACAGATGCGGCTCCTTTCTTAGAATTGCAATCTGGTTTCTGTCCAAATTTGTAACTGCTATAAATGTGGGTGATTGCCTTTCTTCAACGTATCCCCTAAAAAACTTCGTCAGCAAGTTGTTAGTGGATTGGTAGTGATCCTTCGGCTGTTCCATATCGTAAGAAGCCGAACAGTTCGTCCCACAGGTCGATTATTCTGTGAATTCTTGTGGGTTCGCATGTCTTCACCACGACATAGCAGCAGCGTTCGCGGTTATGCGACAATATTATGACGGGAAGCAAGTTTGTTTCTACATCATAACATTCATAATGTGGAAAACCAAAGTGAACTGCATGGCAGAGGGTGATTCAGATTATACATTAGGGTTTCTTCTTGTTACATTCGCCTATGACGATTGGGAAATGACTAAACGCCTCTGTGCTAAATGCCTCTGTGTGCGCTATAATTTGTTTAATTTTGTCTTGGCGATCCCTGCGGGAGGGATGCCTGGAGGGTGTACCATACGGCTGGTTTCCTCACTTAATAATTACTCTTAAGGCTTTGTAATCAGGTTTCTGCGGCACAGTTGCCGCCCCTCTCGAAGCCAACTCAGGTTTGTCAACACGTTTGTCCGTGACGGTCTCCCGCGAGTCAGATGGACTTTTGACCACACGTGCTTCCCTTGTTTGAGCACATTCGATATTCATTTTACTCTACTGGCCATTAAAATTGCTACACCTCGAAGATGACGTACTACAGACGCGAAATTTAACCGACAGGAAGAAGATGCTGTCATTTGCAAATGATTAGCTTTTCAGAGCTGACATGAGGAAAGTTTCCAACCGATTTCTCATACACAAACTGCAGTTGACGGACGTTGCCTGGTGATACGTTGTTGTGATGCCTCGTGTAAGGAGGAGAAATGCGTACCATCACGTTTCCGACTTTGATAAAGGTCGGATTGTAGCCTATCGCGATTGCGGTTTATCGTGTCGCGACATTCCTGCTCGCGTTGGTCGAGATCCAATGACTGTTAGCAGAATATGGAATCGGTGGTTTCAGGAGGGTAATACGGAACGCCGTGCTGGATCCCAAAGGCCTCGTATCACTAGCAGTCGACATGACAGGCATCTTACCCGCATGGCTGTAACGGATCGTGCAGCCACGTCTCGGTCCCTGAGTCAACAGATGGGGACGTTTGCAAGACAACAACCATCTGCACGAACATTTCTACGACGTTTGCAGCAGCATGGACTATCAGCTCGGAGACCATGGCTGCGGTTACCGTTGACGCTGCATCAAAGACAGGAGCGCCTCCGATGGTGTATTCAACGACGAACCTGGGTGCACGAATGGCAAAACGTCATTTTTTCGGATGAATCCAGGTTCTGTTTACAGTATCATGATGGTCGCATCCGTGTTTGGCGACATCGCGGTGAACGCAAATTGGAAGCGTGCATTCGTCATAGCCATACTGGCGTATCACCCGGTGTGATGGTATGGAGTGCCATTGGTTACACGTCTCGGTCATCTCTTGTTCGCATTGACGGCACTTTCAACAGTGGACGTCACATTTCAGATGGGTTACGACCTGTGGCTCTATCCTTCACTCGATCCCTGCGAAACCCTACATTTCAGCAGGATAATACACGACCGCATGTAGCAGGTCCTGTACGGGTCTTTCTGGATACAATGTTCGACTGCTGCCCTGTCCAGCACTTTCTCCAGATCTCTCACCAATTGAAAACGTCTGGTCAATGGTGGCCGAGCAACTGGCTCGTCACAATACGCCAGTCACTACTCTTGATGAACTGTGGTATCGTGTTGAAGCTGCATAGGCAGCTGTACCTGTACACGCCATTGAAGCTCTGTTTGACTGAATGCCCAGGCGTATCAAGGCTGTTATTACGGCCAGAGGTGGTTGTTCAGGGTACTGAGTTCTCAGGATCTATGCACCCAAATTGCGTGTCAGTTCCAGTATAATATATTTGTCCAATGAATACCCGTTTATCATCTGCATTTCTTCTTGGTGTAGCAATTTTAATGGACAGTAGTGTAGTTCAGTATATGTACACATTAGCAGTATTCTAGGACTGGTCCACGATTATATTATTAGCAGTCCTTTTTACAGGCTGGTTGGATTCTCCCACGATCATACAGATGAAACAATGTTTGCCACCTGCTTTGCTTGTCATTCTAGTCGACAAATTTTTACACCGAGCTGCAAGGGGTGGACAAAATATGGATCACTTTACAGTAGCTAATACTGCATTCAAAATAGCATGCAGTCGGGTCGAAATGGATAAATACACGTTTTGTATGATCTTCCAAAAAACCTTACGTCATTCTTCCTGCAAAGTAGTGCCAAGTTCATGTAATGATGATGGAGGTGAATTGCAATCACGCACCCTTCTCTACAAAGTCGGCCACTAAGGCTCAGTGATATTTAGATCTGTTGACTTTGATGGTCGGTGGGTATGCGAAAATTCATCCTCGAGCTCACAAAACCAGTCCTGGACTATATGAGCTATGTGTAAAGGGACCCTGTCATCTCGAAACACAGCATTACCATTGGGGAACCAATATTGTCCCATGGGGTGGACCTGACAAGCCAAAATGGTCACAAAATCATTGGCAGTAATGCGAGCTTTCAGAGTAACCAAGGTGCCCATGGAATACTCGACATGGCTGCCAATATCATCACTGAAACCCGCAATGTTTTACTCGTGGAACGTAAACTTTGCCGGAAGTTGGGAACAGTGTGAAACAAGATTCATCCGACCGAATGACTTTCTTCCGATGCTCCACAGTGCAGGTTTTATAGCTTCAGCACCACGTATCCTGTTACGGGCATTTTCATCACTGATGAGCAGTTCTGGAATTCCAGCTTGTCCTCCAATTCCCAGCTTATGGATATCCTTTCGTGTTGGTTGGTGCTGACAGAATAGACCCGTACCACATTGAGATACGCAATGACTTTTACAGTTGTCATCCTCTAATTTTTCGTCACAGTACCCTTCAGTGACCGTCTGTCACAATTACTCAACACATTTTCATCGGTTTTGTGGTCTAGCGGATGCTGCTGTTCATGACGTTCCAAAGCTTTCGCTTTCTCAGGATTACTGCCAAGACCGTACGTTCCCGTTCCAAGGTAGTTGTATTTCGACTCCTCTATCCGCATCTTCAAATTGTTCGCCACATTTTCAGTCACGCAATACAGCACCAAAATCAAGGGACGCAGTACACTTCCCTGTCCCACGCTCTGTATGCTCAACATCAGTCAAAGTTCTACATCCAAGAGAACACGCTGCGCCTTCCGTTCCCAGAAATAATCCAGTCGCAAATTCTGTCTGATATTGCACATGATAGCCGTTTCATTAATACGTGTTGGCATTCCCACGTGTAAATAAACTAGCTTCATGGTACTTGGCGGGTGTATGAAGGAGTGACAATAAGGCAATACGTATTTTTTCCGAAAGGTAATGCTGCATATTTGGTTTAGAGGGAATGTCTTCGAAACAATGATATATAAAAAAGTTGTTTCATACAAAAGTTGAACTGTAACTTATGTTCTTGAAAACTGTATAATTAACTCTTGTAATTATTTGAAATTTTGCAAGATACCCCACGACCATTAATTAATTTTGAAAAATGAAAATTTTTGTTTCAACATAAATTAAAGAAGCTTTCGCGCTACGTTCATTTATATGTAATGAAGCTGGTTTCTGAGATATCATTTTTGGCAAATAAGCTGCACACAGTGTATTGTCGAAGTATTATCAACATATCTAATTAAAATATCTAAACGTCCATTATTATTCTAATAATTTGATGTACTTAGTTTTGTTTCACATTTGATGTTTTTTTGTTTTGTTTTTTAGTTTACCGTTTTACATAGATGTGTTTTAGCTGAAAACAATAAGTAAATTATTATCATGATACAAAATTTCTAGAATAACGATTATCTGTAAATAAATGGTTGAAACATATTTTTTTACAACATGCGCATAAAACGTATGAGCTTTCTTCATATAACACACACGACAGACAATATGAAAAATAATTCAGCTGGGTTCAACTTCATAGTGGCGCTAGAAGCGCCACTCTTACAGGGTGGCGCACGAAGTGTGTTACCAATTTGTTTTTGAATATAAACTTTATTATCAATACAATGTGAAAGGAACATATACTACAATGAAGAGCCGTCCATGGAGATTTGTTCTAACTCAGCACATGCTCAATATGTCCACCATTTCGTTTCCTAACTTCCTTCAAACGAACACTGAAGTTAGTGATTACCCTACGGCACATGTCTTCCGCAATTTCACTGCAAGCTTAAAGAATAACTCTTCTGAGCTCCACTAAATCACGTGGACGTTTCGGGAAATTTTTTTCCTTTAGGTACCCCCAAAGAAAAATGTCACACGGATTGAGGTCTGGACTATTGAGGGGCCAATTTCATCCGTCATTGAAGCGACCTGGAAACCTGAGTGAAATGATTCGCATGTCGAAATGCTCGTGTAAAAACTCCAACACAGTGTTTACAGTATGTGGCCTTGCTCCATCTTGCATGAACCAGTGCGTGTTGAAGGGCAAGGCAGTAGCAAGAAGCTGTGGCATGAAGCTATTGCGAAGCATGCTCAATTAACGCTCGCTGTTCACAGTTTCTTCAAAGAAAAAGGGTCCAATAAGTCTGTGACTGGAAATTGCTGCCCACGCTGTAATCCTCGGAGCATAATGTTGTCGTTCATGAAGCACTTGTGGGTTTTCAGTGGCCCAAAAGCGTACGTTTTGTTTGTTAACCTCACCGTCTAAATGAAAATGCACCTCGTCTGAAAACCAAACCTTGTTGAGAGTTTCTTCCCTATCCTCCGCCGACTGAGCAAAGAGTAGTATCTGCTGCTTGTGTTCTTCAGTGAGCTTCTGTGCACAGGTCATCTTGTATGGGTACATATGGAGGTCACTTTTAAGAATGCGTTGAACGGAGCGTCTGGATATTCCCAGTTGCACTGCAGCTTTTCTACACGATTTCCCGGGACTTCTCTGTACAGCAACTCGTAACGCTTCAATATTGTTCTCCGGCGAACAAACAGGCTTAGGACGAGGTCGCTTCGCTTCCAATACTGTTCCTTCCTGTACAAATTTATCGTACAACCTGTGGATGGTCTTCTTGCATGGGACCCATCGTGTGTTAAACTGTTGTCGAAAACGCCTCTGAGTCACAACAAGGCTTTTCGTTTCATGAAAAAGTAACACAATTGCCGATCGTTGCTGTGTCGTCAGCCTTCCATTGTCAGCCGTTGCTGCTTACTAGTCTCCTAGCGGCACTATCGTGAATTACACGTCATTTCGTAAGTCATTTGTTTCTCCAAGCTCTGCTTGTACTGCTGTTGAGATCCCAGCGGGGTATCTAATGTGCGTCGTAAATTGTGAAAGAAACTATTGGTAACACATTTCGTGCGCCACCCTGTATGTGACTGGCGCGAAATTTTAATAGACATCGTCTTCCAGGCGTAGAAACGGACCTACCACCTTTGGTTCATGTCGCGCAACCCCTTGGTGTTGTCATTTTTTCCGTCGATGTAGCTTGGTTTCCAAATTACTCTCTCCAAGTCGCCTTTCTGTGTGTGTTCCACCTTGTAATGTCTCTTGCAGCGGTCTCTCCGCGATATTTTCAGAAATTTTATAAATTATATAACTCAGTACATATCTCGAAATATCTCTTCTTATCTTACCGATTCCTAAACTGTAATATGCGATGATTATCAATGCAAAGTAGTTTCAAGCCCTATTATTCCTTGGAGCGACCATTTACTCCATGGAATAGCTTCTCTGCTATCCATGTTTTCTCTTATGAAAAGAATGAAGGAGATCTTGCCGATTAGCCGTGAGAGAACGAAGATGGATATGTATGTATTGTTGAGCTAGTCGCCATCTTGATGAGATTCTGTATGAGAAGGAATTTAATACATGAACTGAACTAAAGCAAGTGTGTTCGCGTATTATTTGACTGATTATTATTGACAGTGTCTGCTTACTAAGCTGTGTTGCACGAGATCAGTGGGGAACGTCTGATTTACACTGGACGAACCTGCCGTTTTGTATGCTCAAGATATCCATTTTATTACTTCCAATAAATAGGCTAACACGGTCTTACCAGCAGATCTCCGGTCTTCCCCATGTGATCACCGAAAGTTAATAATTATTACAAATGTTTTCAGGAGATCGACTGACAATTTTTGTCGCACCGAGACTTCGAAATTGCTTCACTGCCTTATGGAATTTAAGTTAAGCTCAATTTAATCGGGATAGAACAGTACTGAACTGCGTGAATGTGATAAGCCTGCTTTGTGAATGAAAATTCCCTTAATATACGCATGTTTTTTACCATCCTGATCAGTGAAGCTAAATCAGGCCGGTGTGAGAGAGGTTTTTAAATTTTAGATCCCACAAAAATATTAAATTTGTCGACCGTGACAGGACCAATTGCCAGGTATCGCTTCTTAAAGGTGAAACAGGGCAACTCGAAAAGATACGTATAGCTTTATTTAGACTCCTCTTCATACTCGCCAAGTTTCATCAGCATCTGGGAATGATTCCTTGTTAGTCGAGTGCTGGATCTGGAGAAATGGTATACGGAGCCAGCTAGAGGGGAACAATAGTGACGTTCCACTCTCCTAGCGCTTGCGGGAAGGCGGTGCTGGGCTCGGCCTAGGCGGCACGTAGCTGCGTGCGCTGGCCGCGGTGCGTGAGCCACCGGGCACAATGGGCGGGCAGCAGTGGCGCTGCCACCTGGCGACTGGCGTCTGGCGACTGGCGACCCCTTCACCTTGACAAGGACGCCACTTCCGCCGAGCGCTCCAGCTGCGCGCGCGGCCGCGCCGCACCGCATCCACCTTCTCCCGCGCACACCAGCTCCCCAGCTTTTACCTGGACAGCACAGCTCTACCCTATGCTCAACAGGCACAGCACACTAAACAGACGGGTGTCGAGGTCCATGTACGCGATGACGTATGCAACCCCTGTCTGGGGATACGCTGCGCCCACACGCCTGCGCCGTCTGCAGATCGTACAAAACAAAGTACTCAAAATCGTAAGCAATGCTCCACGATACACACGCATCGCGGATCTTCACCGGGAATACCGACTTGAGACTCTCACCGTGGTAATCCACAAACTCACCCCAAGACTATGCAGAAACTCCAGACATTCGCAGAACCCGTTCATTCTGAACCTGGGGAACTACGACCACAACCACAGATGGAAACATAATAGACCAAAAAACATACTTGCAAGGACCTAACATCTGTGGCTAAGTACACGCAAACACAACAGTACAGGTTCAAATGGCTCTGAACACTATGGGACTTAACTTCTGAGGTCATCAGTCCCCTAGAACTTAGAACTACTTAAACCTAACTAACCTAAGGACATCACACACACCCATGCTCGGAGCAGGATTCGAACCTGCGACCGAAGCGGTCGCGCGGTTCCAGACTGTAGCGCCTAGAACCCCTCGGCCATACCGGCCGGCCTTATGCTTCTGAAGAAGGGTAGAGTACTCTAGCTGAAACCTGGCTAAAGACCGGTAACTTCTCGCAACCACCCCGGCCGGCACGGTACAGGTGAGCCCCTGTTTATCAGCCACCATTACTGCATATCCAGTTGGAACACACTTGCCGAAAAACTGGCACCACGCAGGGAAGCCGTACCGTACACTATATGCAGCCAAGCGATACACCCCCCCCCCCCTCCCCCCACACACACAGTGAAATGATCCATTCCCGATCTCCCACTAATATATAACGATCCTGATTATTCCAGGAATGTCGGCCGGTGTGGCCGTGCGGTTAAAGGCGCTTCAGTCTGGATCCGCGTGACCGCTACGGTCGCAGGTTCGAATCCTGCCTCGGGCATGGATGTGTGTGATGTCCTTAGGTTAGTTAGGTTTAATTAGTTCTAAGTTCTAGGCGACTGATGACCTCAGAAGTTAAGTCGCATAGTGCTCAGAGCCATTTGAACCATTTTTTATTCCAGGAATGCAGCGGCTGCAGCAAACCGGGATACATCGCCATCGCCTGCCACGGTAATGATGCATGATACCCACACTAACAAACCAAACCTTGCATGAACTATCGCAGCTAGTACGCCACTACCCATCCCACTTTCGCAGAGGTTTTTTTCCTTCGGCACTAGCCTTGGCACTTTTTTCCCTCTTCTCTTCAAATCGCTACCCTCATTCGCGTTTCTTCCACAATCTATCACCTGATGGACCGTGTTAATGCGTAGTCTTACCCAGACGCACTAATAACATCACAGCCCAGCATCCTGTGATCCACTTATTAGACAACTAACATGTTGACGGAGGTGACAGTAGAACTTTTGGTTTGGTCACAACGTTGGTGCGGGCGTGGAGGGGCCCCATCTTTGGAAAAATAAAAATAAAAACCGGATCCACAACTTCCCCAAACCTGCCGTTACCGCGAGTATCCGACCTCTGTAACTGACAGCAGGACTCCAATTTCACGTTGCCAGCACACCAGCAATCCGTATTGCACGAGTACATCAAGTTAAGTCTGTAAGACAGAAAAACATTAGAATAAGTTTCTTCACAAACAATAAACTGCAACTTTAAGCTGTTCATAGTACAGTGCGCAAAGAACTGCGATTCGGAAGTACTAATACGATATGCTTGACGTTCTCTGAGGCTATAGATACAGCAATAAGGAATACCATCGTAGGCACTAGAGTTGAAGAGGAATGGACATCGCTAAACGGTAGAGTCACATAAGTTGGAAAGAAAAACATTGGTACAAAGAACGCAACTGTGAAGAAATCATGGGTAACAGAAGAAATACTTCAGTTGATTGGCAAAAGAAGAAAGTACAAAAATGTTCAGGGAAATTCAGAAATACGGAAATACAATTCGCTGAGGAATGAAATAAATAGGAAGTGCAGTGAAACTAAGTCGAAATGGCTGCATGAAAAATGTGAAGAAATCGAAAAAGATATGTCAGAAGGACTGGCTCAGCATATAGCAAAGTCAAAACAACCTTCGGTGAAATTAAAAGGAAGAGTGATAACATTAAGAGTGCAACGGGAACTGCACTGTTAAATGTAGAGGAGAGAGCGGATAGGTGGAAAGAGCACATTGAAGACTTATCTGATGTGTTAGAAGAAGACACAGGAGTCGATTTAGAAGTGATTGGGGATCCAGTTTTACAATCAGAATCTAAGGAAGCTTTGGAGGATTTAAGAACAAATAAGGCAGAAGGGATTGATAACATTCCATCAGAATTTCTAAAAGCACTGGGGAAGTGGCAACAAAACTACTAATCACGTTGGTGTGTAGAATGTACGAGTCTGCCAACATATCATCTGACTTTCGGAAAAATATCATCCACACAATTCGGAAAACTTCAAGAGCTGATAAGCGCGAGAATTATCGCACTATTAGCGTAACGGCTCATACATCAGTCACTTGCAAGAATAATGTTCAGAAGAATGGAAAAGAAAACTGAGGATGTGTCAGATGACGATCAGTTTGGCTTTAGGAAAGGTAAATATACCAGAGAGGTAATTCTGACGTTCTGGTTGATAAAGGAACCAAGACTAAAAAAAAATCAAGACACTTTCATAGGATTTGTCGACATGAAAAATCGTTCGACAGTCTAAAACGGTAAGAGGGAATAGCAAGAGTGAACGACCAAGAACGAAGTGCTCGGATTGAAAAGAGTGTAAGACAGGAATGTAGTCTTTCACCCCTATAGTTCACTCTGTACTTCGAAGAAGCAATGATGGAAATAAAAGAAGGTTCCAGGAGTGGAATTAAAATTCAAGGTGCAAGGATATCGTGATACGATTCGCTGATGACATTGCTATCCTGACTGAAAGTGAAGAAGAATTACATGATCCGCTGAATGGAATGATCAGTCTAATGAGTACAGAATATGGATTGAGAGTAAAAAGAAGAAAGACGAAAGTAATGAGAAAAAGCAGAAATGAGAACAGCCAGAAACTTAACATCAAGATTGATGGTCAATACGTGGATGAAGTTATTCTACTACCTAATCAGCAAAATGGAGCGAGGACGACATCAAGAGCAGACTAGCACTGCAAAAAGGGCATTCTTGGCCAAGAGAAGTCTACTGGTATCAAATATAGGTCTTAATTTGAGGAAGAAAATTTTGAGAATGTACGCGTGGCACACAGAACTGTGTGGTAGCGAAACATGGCTGTGGGAAAACCGGGACAGAAGACAGTCAAAGTGTTTGAAATGTGGTGCTACAGAAGAATGTTGAAAACTAGGTGGAATGATAAGGGAAGGAATGAGAAGGTTCTGCGCAAGAATCGGAGAGGAGAGGAAAATGTGTAAAACACTGATATGGAGAAGGGACAGGATTATAGGACATCTGTTAAGACATCAGGGAATGACTTCCATGGTACTAGATGGAGATGTGGCGGGCAAAAACTGTAAAGGAAGACAGATATTGAAATACAACCAGCAAATAATTAAGGACGTAGGTTGCAAGTGCTATTCTGAGATGAAGAGGTTGGCACAGGAGTTCGTTATGGGATACATCAGATCAGTCAGAAGACTGATGACAAAAAAAAAAAAAGAGTACAGGTACCTCTACTCATCCTCATAAGAAATCTGATACATGCGCATTAAAATGTGTATCTGATCCCGACGGACAGAATCTTAGAGATAAGATTTAAGGAGCAACACAATACATTTTGATCAAACAGTTAAAACAAAACCACAAATTGCTGGAAAGAAACCGTCTGTGCAAAACTCTGAAGGCAACGTACATATTGTTTGTTCACTGTGCAGACAAAGGCAGTATCATAAATATTATTTTATCTGTGTTGGATCTCGTGTACTCAGCGGCCGTTAATGATAGTTGTTGAATGACAGTAGCAGCCACAAGTACTTTTTAAATGTTTAATTACAGTGCTATAATCGGCTTTGGGGTACCATACCCATCTTCAGGTGGCTAATATTTTACGCAAATGCTCTGATCAACAGTATGTCGTCTACACAAGAATATCTGAATATTTAATGCCACTTTATAGGTTGTTTAATTTATAAAAACAGGCTGACGTTCTTGCATTTATTTAGACATAAAGTGAAATAGTTGTATGCACTTACATATGGTCCAGTAGATATCGACTTGTTTCTTTGGGCTGTTCACAGAAAGCAAACACAACTTACGCCCCTAGCAGTCAGAAGTCTGCACAAAAAATAAATTCTGTTTGTGATATCGGTGTAACATTGTATAAATATAAATGTCATGATGAACAAATGTGTTGCTCTCATCCCATCTTCCAATAATGCTATAAACAGCGTGTCCTTCAGTCCTTTAATAATAAGTTCAATCTTAGAATGCAAACGTCTTAGAGTGTAAACATTTTTCCGTTATTAACATGTTGCATTTTGCACATCCCTCATGTCATTTTTGCTTTGCTTATATCCTTTCTCAGTAGGAAATGATAAGTACCTTTCGTTAATGGATAATATTTGCAGCTGGCAGGAGTGGCAGAGCGGTTCTAGGCGCTACAGTCTGGAACTGCGCGACCGCTACGGTCGCAGGTTCGAATCTTGCCTCGGGCATGGATGTGTGTGATGTTCTTAGGTTAGTTTAAGTAGTTCTAAGTTCTAGGGGACGTATGACCTCATCAGTTGAGTCCCATAGTGCTCAGAGCCATTTGAACCATTCTTGCGCAGCCCAGGAGCTGACAACATGATGTTGATCAAAACATCTAGGTAACGGGAAAATATTAGCCATCTGAGGATGAACATGGCAGCCTGAAACCAGTTATGTCATCGTAATAAACCATTTTAAAAGTATTTGTAGCTGACTGCACCATTCAGCAACTAACTTTATGAATATCCTAGAAGAAATAAAAATATTTACAAATAAGAGCACACCACCACACAGCATTCTGAACGAACCGACTGAACTAGGTAACAGTGCTCTTATTAAAATAAAAAAACTCCAAGTTACTCTGTCAGAGGACACAAAAATTAATTTTTGAAGCCTTATTGACTTAATCGATAATGACTGTTTAAAAAATATGAAAATGTTTTTCGGAATCCATTAGAAGTCACAAATTTTTCTTGATTTGCCTAAACTTTTTAATAAAGCAATTCGTTTCTTCACGCTAAAATTGCTATATTAAAACATTTAACAAAAGTACATATAGAAATTAAAGCTGTTATTTATAGTCTTGACATCTGCTGCGACCATCTTCGTTCATATGAAATGACTGCCTTCTTGTGGTATGTTCAGTTGCGTCATTTGCTATGGTTGCTTGGATTTTGTTAATCACTGTTTATAAACTTGCAAAGGACACTTAAAACACATCACAGTCTCTGTGTAATTCAATGAAAAGCTACACATCTCATCTGGAGACTCTGATGCTAAAGGTACATTTTGGCTTTTTGTACTTACTGTTTTTTGTATCATGGATACTAAAAAAGTTAACTTATAACTGCCGCAAGTAAAATGTTTCCTGTATAGGTATATCCCGTAGCGGCAAGTTTGCATATAATAAAAGACAAAGCCCCTGTATCTTCGTGGTAATTTTTAGACGTTTCTTCAATACTAGTGAAAAACATTTTGGACCTTCTCAAGTGTCCAATGAGCTCAGTAGTTTGACGCTATCATTCATAGCATTCAAGGATTGATCCCTCAATTTTGATTTTAGGCTTTCACAGTAACTACGTACGCAAGCCTGTGGTCGAACGAAGGAGCACCCAAAGTTTCCAAGAAAATCAGTATAGTAAACATGATATTTGACTATATCTTGCAAGCAGGGGTTGTCATTAATGAACATCCCATGAAGTTTATGTGACATTTAAGGAAACATCGAAATAAATCTTGCGTTCTTCACCACAGTAGGTATCTGTTTCATCAAATTTTACAAGTTGGTCATGGACATGCACACAAACGTTGACAAGAATAGTATTGCCACTCATGTTCTGGCCCTTCATGTCTTTAGGGGTAGTATTTTGAAGTAATAACTGCTTATCTTTTATGTGAAACACTGTGGATCTTCGTAAGCATATTCTTACAAATGTTCACCGTCAATTTTTAAATCAGAACTGGAAGAATGATTTCTTTTAAAAGAGCCTTGGTTAGGCCTGTCACTTTCTTTGCCAAACTCTTGGTCTGGACCTTGTTATCCCCATCTATGATTAATTTCGGTACCTACAATCAAAGTCTGAATATAGGTGTCTTGAGAGATTTTTAGTTTTTCGAAAGAATGAAATTATCTCCGTTTTTCATTTGTGATGTCATGGTTAATGTTTAAATAACTTTTTGCATTGCACTTGGAAGAGAGAACTGTGCACCGTAGCGAGACAGCACTCAGCCTTGGCCACGCGAAGAGAGTCACGGCTGCTGTACCGCAGCTCCACCAAGTCACTACCACCGGGAGCGCCGCGACTCCAGTGACGGCGGGAGTTGGCGTGCGAAACCGGCACACATCGGCAGAACAGGGAACGCGATTGAAGGGAGCCCTGCAGTACCACCGAGCAACCGAACAGGATGGATCAGACCCAACGTCTGAACAGCGGTGGTGTAGCTGACTGCCGATAACAACGACGTGCTGCCCCAACAGTGGAAGTTGTAAGTGGGCTGCTTCTGTGTTGGCAGCGCTGTGTAGCTCTTTGCATTGGATCTCTGACTGCGCTTTCTTTGTAAGAGACTCTATGGCTTGTTGGATTCGTTGTTGGAAGTTAATTCCCAGTAGTGTTGGGCAGTTGGAAGTTAGTCACCAGCAGTGATGGAAGTACTGTTGGGCAGTTGGTGGTGAACAGCCAGTTGTGATGGATGTTAAATGTGAGAAGTTAGCATTGATGTAGGGTAGAGGTCTCAAGTGTTAGCGTAGGCTAACGACCTGGAAGTATCCGACTTAGGAATTGAAAATTACTCGTGATTATATATCTTTGTACCAGATGTCAATGACGATTTAGATTCGTGTCTGAACTGGATGTCACATTATTAAGGTAAAAAAATACATTATTTGGTTTTGTTACAAAATCTTTCTCTTTGCTAACTACATGCCTAGGGGTAGTTAGTGGCTTTGGTAGTTAGAATCTTTTATTTAGGTGCCAGTATTGACTCTCGCTGTATTACAGTAGTTCGCGTAATGAAGATTTTTGTGAGGTAAGTGCTTAATGAAATGTATACGTTATTGTTAAGATTTCTTTTTAGTCAGGGCCATTCTTTTGAATTGTATCTGAAGTCAGGTTGAAATTTTTTTGAGCAGTCAGATTGCGTTGCGCTAGAGTATTGTGGGACAGTGTTGACATGATAAGAATAAGTAAAGAGAAAGTAGGCTCAGTTCAAAAATGTTCAAATGTGCGTGAAATCTTATGCGACTTAACTGCTAAGGTCATCAGTCCCTAAGCTTACACACTACTTAACTTAAATTATCCTAAGGACAAACACACACACATCCGTGCCCGAGGGAGGACTCGAACCTCCGCAGGGACCAGCCGCACAGTACATGACTGCAGTGCCTTAGACAGCTTTTTTCAGTTTCTTTTATTACAGAGGTCAGCTAACCCTCTTTTTTTATTTTTTCATTTTTTATTTTTCCTTTTTCTATTTTTTGTTTTTTTTTTCGTTTTTCTTCTTTTTTCTTTCTTTCTTTATTTATTTCTTTTTCTTTGTTTTTTTCTTTTTTTTCCCTTAGGAAAATGGAACTAAAAAAAAACTAAGTGCCACCGCCACTTGTCATCCTATAACAAAAAAATCTGATCCACTTCAGGTGATGGCTCCTGACTAAACCTACCCCAGAGAGCTGCCTATATACCAGGGGATATATGGGAAATCAAGGTTAGGGCTATCCTTACAAACAAAACAAAATCTTCCTTTTCTGAATTTGATTGTTATTTTTATTGTATTTATTACTTTTTTGTTTAGTTTTGTTGTGTAATTGATCAGAGGCCTTCTGCGCCCCGCTGGTAATATGTTGAGTCACGTCTTCTCGAAATTGATGTGTTCCGTTCAATTGTTCAGAAATGTTCATTGGTTCAAACAGGAAACCTTCTTCTCTCTTGGCTTAACACATTCCAGCTGCGAGGCGGGTCGTGGAAAGCACTCCCAAGGAAGTTCGAGAAAAATTGTCTGTATTTTGGGTGACGGACAACGACATAATGATTGTCATTGAGGTATGTCCAAAAATCGAGTACCGAGTCTACAGATTGTCCAGATAGATAGTGAATGGGATGTCCGCGAATCCAATTCACAGCATTGGTCTTTGTCCGAGGAAAATAGTCACGTTCCGGAAATAATAATGAAAGGGGAGTAATCCGACCCGGAATGTCCCGCGTTAGAAAAGCCACAATACGACGAATCAAGTGCCAAACCTCCGCGCCGGAGATTTGCACCTTAATCAGAATAACACAGGCACTGCAGTATTGTATTCATCTGGCCATACAGGCAAGCGACTATCAAGTATAACGTCTGACCCGCACGAGAATATACATAACGGATGTACGAATACAGGTTGCGCCCACATGGTTGACGGCATATGGAAGTTTAGGTTAAGCCGTGTTGTTGTTGTTGTTGTGGTCTTCAGTCCTGAGACTGGTTAGATGCAGTTCCCCATGCTACTGTATCCTGTGCAAGCTTCTTCATCTCCCAGTACCTACTGCAACCTACATCCTTCTGAATCTGCTTAGTGTATTCATCTCTTGGTCTCCCTCTACGATTTTTACCCTCAACGCTGCCCTCCAATGCTAAATTTGTGATCCCTTGATGCCTCAAAAATGTCCTACCAACCGGTTCCTTCTTCTTGTCAAGTTGTGCCACAAACTCCTCTTCTCCCCAATCCTGTTCAATACCTCCTCATTAGTTACGTGATCTACCCATCTTATCTTCAGCATTCTTCTGTAGCACCACATTCCAAAAGCTTCTATTCTCTTCTTGTCCAAACTATTGATCGTCCACGTTTCGCTTCCATACATGGCTACACTCCATCCAAATACTTTCAGAAACGACTTCCTGACACTTAAATCTATACTCGATGTTAACAAATTTCTCTTCTTCAGAAACGTTTTCCTTGCCATTGCCAGTCTACATTTTATATCCTCTCTACTTCGACCATCATCAGTTATTTTACTCCCTAAATAGCAAAACTCCTTTACTACTTTAAGTGTCTCATTTCCTTATCTAATTCCCTCAGCATCACCCGATTTAATTCGACTACATTCCATTATCCTCGTTTTGCTTTTGTTGATGTTCATCTTATATCCTCCTTTCAAGACACTGTCCATTCCGTTCAACTGCTCTTCCAAGTCCTTTGCTGTCTCTGACAGAATTACAATGTCATCGGCGAACCTCAAATTTTTTATTTCTTCTCCATGAATTTTAATACCTACTCCGAATTTTTCTTTTGTTTCCTTTATTGCTTGCTCAATATATAGATTGAATAACATCGGGGAGAGGCTACAACCCTGTCTCACTCCCTTCCCAACCACTGCTTCCCTTTCGTGCCCCTCGACTCTTATAACTGCCATCTGGTTTCTGTACAAATTGTAAATAGCCTTTCGCTCCCTGTATTTTACCCCTGCCACCGTGAGTCGTGCACAAATAGCCAAATGGCGCCAGCATGGTAGATAACTCAGCATGTTCTCTCAGAGGGCTGGTTGCCCCCTGCAATGAAAAAAAAAAAAAAAAAAAAAGAAACTGACTTTAGGAATCAACGCTCAACTTGAACGGATGTCATGTGACGTCCGGCCAGTTCAAACTCTAGGCACAATACGGAACACAATGAAAAAAAAAAAAAAAAAAGTTAAGGCGACCGATCGCGATAAGCGGAAATCCGGGTTCGAGTAGTCCCGGTCCGACACAAAGTTTCATTGTCGTCATTCCATTCTACAGCTGATGGTTGTCCTTATTCGCAATTGCGGAGTCGTTTAATGTCCCTCATTTCTGGCGCAAATTGCTGTCAACGCCCTCTGATAAACGGCCGCTATCGTCGTTATACGTAGAAAGAGCAGAAGTGTTCTTGGTGTGTACTTCGGTTCTTAATCTGTGCAAGGGGCAAGGGTATTACTATGTGGCTATCAATCATTTTTGCAATAGATTCCCCTTGATTCTGACTAAGCATTTTGGTCAGTTGTGTAGGAGTATTCAGTGAACCATTGGGTCATGTGTTGCACCTTTTACCAGATGATGTAAGCATACCTAACTAAAGTAAACCGCTCGAACATTTTGGTACCTTCGATCTAGCGTCTACTGCTCTGATTGCTTTTGCAATCAGTGAGTTATGAACCTTGCATGTTCTTGTTAATGTTTATACCATAGTGCTGATTTTGAGTACAGGCTCTAAAACTATTTTGGGAAGTTATTTGGAAACGTTCTGTTATTCCGTTGTAATTTTGAATTGCAACAAAATTCCTTAAGAATTGTCATATTGTAACACCACAACTCTGTGGACGATCATACGTTCCCTACGTGTTTTGCGAAGTTTGCTTTATTAGTTGTGCTGAATATTGTTCTTGTAAATATGTTGTCAAGTTACAAATGGTATTCGTTATTTAAGAAAGAGAATACGCATGGAATGTTAACATTTTGTAAGTAGACACGCTGGCCTAGTCAGGGAAAAACTATTGTCAAAGAGTGTAATAAATTGTAAATGCATTATCGCTGGGCGTGCGAGCGCGCAGAAAAGGAGGAGTTGGGAGTCGCGAGGAGACGATTGGTGTCGCTGGTTGTGTGTATTCGCCGGTGTGGCTATGCAAAAGTGCGGAGGAAAAAAGTCCTTTTCCGAACTGCGAGCAGTGAAAACTGAATTCGTTGTTTTGGTAGATGTTTAATATGAGCAAGCTATGGGATTTACTGGGCGCAGTGAAATTGCAGCAAGAGTGATTCACAAAACATCAAGAGTACTGTGGGCCCTTGTTATTGGCTGTGGTATGGCAAGAAGATCAAACTCTACCCTGTTTACCGGTAAATGAAGCCACTCGACAAAACTAACGGCATCGTGAAGCGAAGTAAGTTCTATAACTACTTTATAACTAGAAGTGATTGACCAGCGTAGTTGGAATTTTGTTGCTTGAAAAACATTGTTTTCGTGCATATTGTCACGTAACTAATTTTCCTAAGTCATTATCCAACGCGGAGTTTGGTTTGTGAATGTGGCGTGTTTGTAGATGTCGTCGTGTTGTGGTTTGTTGTGATCTCTGGTGGTATGCTCAGGGTTTTCGTTTGTGTGGTGTAATGGGTTCAGTTTGCTTTTGCTCATTACCCAGAATTGTTAGAGTGTCGGCTGTGTTTGTAGTGGAATTCGTTTCAGTGAGTTAACGATTTTGTGTGAAGGTTAATTTAGTGTTGTTCGCTGTACATCGTGTGGTAATTTTAGTAAAATTAATCGGTTGTTGTTTCTGTTCAGGAATGGATATGACGGATAAAATTAACAGTGCGCAGGTCAAGGGAAGTGTTCGATCCCATTGTGTGGCTGTGTATGTTGATATTGGTATCGGGAGATGTTTTTGAGCTATGTATAGGCCAATGGAAGTGTTTGATCCTAATTTATCGGATCGGGAGCTGCTGTTGAGCTATATAGGTCAAGGGAAGTGTCAGATTCCAGATGATATTGTGTTTAGTGGTGTTTGGGGAGTTTTGATGTCGGTTTTTTCGTCGTTTTGTGTTGTTTTGTATGGGGGTGGGTTTTTAAATTTGTTTATATTTAGTTTTGCCCCCACCCATAAACACCCCATTTCCCGCGCTTGTCCCGTTAGTATCTTTAGGCTTTTTGTGGAAAGTGTGTGTGTTTGTTTTTCGATGTCTTTTCGTCACATGTGTACGGACCGACTTTATATGCGTGATATTGGAATCGTGGCTTATGGTCGTTTCCGCCATATTTGTGACGTCATGGGCCAAAGCAGACGGGCCGGATCGGACGCTTCCGTGTTTCCAATTCAAACAATCTTTCTGCTTCCTACAGTTACGACAGTCAGTATTTCGGTGAGTAACGTAACAAAAAGTTTCTGTCCACAGCCAGTAAACAATATTACTTTAATTGATCTTTGAAAATTAATAAGATATGTTGTATGTGTTTGCTATTTGATTATTATCTGACTACTGTGACATGTGTGATGTCAAGTACTTGAAAGTGTGCGTTAGGTCCTGTTCCTACGTCATGACGCCAATAACTATTCTCATGTAAGAAAAATATATGTGAATTTGTAAGGAACCAAACTGCTGAGGTCATCGGTCCCTAGACTTACACACTACTTAAACTAACTTATGCTAAGAACAACACACACACCCATTCTCGAGGGAGGAGTCGAACCTTCGGCGGGTAGGGCCGCGCAATCCGTGACACGGCGCCTCTAACCACGCGGCTTACGTAACACTGCTTACGAGTATAAAGTTCAGTTTCACTTTAATTATTCTTGTTTCGGTGAGGAACTGGCGACAGTTGGTTATTTCATCAGTGACATACTTTGAAAACCTTTCTTCCAAATTTTCCGCTGACTACTGTTAATTAAAAAACTAGTTTATGTAATCAAAAATGTATAAAGTTAACCGAACTTTGTTTCTAATCACCATTGCTAAAATACTGAGCAGTGGCGATTCGGTAATAACTTCATCTACTTCTCTTGGTTTTGCATTATTCTTCGGAGTAGATACCTTTTCCGCACACATTAGGGACTTAAGTTACACGGTCATATAGAAAAGCCTAATTAGCCGGATAGGTAGGAGGATTATAATATTTAATTTTTTTGTCACTGTGTTGCTTGGCTGAGACTGTGGGCACGATTTTTCAAAGCAAACTTTCATATGTTCCTTCTCACTGTTGTAGTAAGATCGTATTTTGTGCTCTGGCCGGAGTGCATTCAGTTCATTCTTGAATCTTTTGTGTATTTTTAAACTGTTGTTGCTGTATTTTTAAACTGGGTTGCTTCAGAGAAGTTTTATTGGTATTTGTTTTTGATGTTGTGGTTAGTATCTCTTGGGTCTGTCACCCGGTTTTGTATTTTAACTGATTATAATTTTGCCTTGATTGAGAGGGCGTTAGTCTATTATTGAATATTTTTGTTATTCATCCACTTGCTGTTGGTTTAAAAGCACTGCTGTCATAAGTTTTTTTATGATTGGTTGAAGTATAAAATCTGTTATGTTGTTAAATAAAACGTTTAAAATAATTATCACTCACAGCTCAACCCAGTCTTACCACTTTCTGTTACGTCACATTCTTGTAGAAGGGCGTATTTGTGGGTGTGATTAGTTGTGAATGGTAGAATTAGTTTACAGAATATTGTTGGTATACATTCTTTGGTTTCTTTGGTGTGGCAAACAATACTCTGCTTGGCGATCTGTTTCAGTGCGGCCACAAGCAGGGTGACCTGGGTGATAAGCTACCCAAGGATCAACTCAAGTATGAACTTAATATCAGGAGCGCGGACACCGCAGGAAATGCAAATAAAATGGCGAAACATCTTCGGGAGGTGCTCGACTACCTGGTGTTCTGCATCTGCAGTTGACAGAAGTGAGTGCGGCCGTCTCCCATATTCAGTAAGCATTGACCGAGCTTCAACGAACTACGACGTTATCAGCTTGGCAGAATTCTGTCGCGAATGTAACATTATAGGAACTGACTCAAGAATTAGCGAAATACCAAGGAAGTAGAAAAATTTAAGCAATCTGTCAGCTCGTTACATAACCAAGTGGAGTGTTTGCACGATCGCTCGCAAGTGCTATTGAGTAACATTTTGAAAGATAGAAAACACGGAGTGGCATCTGGATACGTTGATTGTATCTCCGTATCTTTCATGGAGCCGCCTAATTTCTTAATAGGTTTATTGTATGAAAGTGGGTGCTAGCTAGTAAAAGTAGCAAGGATATTGAACAGACTACACAGTTCCTTATCGAATTACGGGAATAAATGATTTTAAATTTTATCGGTTGTTGATGCCATTGGCTTCTGGTTATTTAGAACAAGCGGTACAGGAAGCTATGAGAAGAACTGATCTGTAGCAGATATTCCTCCGGTAGAATTTGTCAAGAGTTAGTAGCTAAATTATACCTTGAGGTACAGCAGTCGCACGAACCACTAGAATATTGGTTAGTAGAATTAAAAGGTACGCTCGATGCATGTGCCTTTCCATTTATGAGAAGGAAATTGTGATAACATACTGGAAGGTATGTGTCCAACAGGGAGGATGCGAATGATGTTCAGTACCCGACCAAGCAGTTTTATACAACTGGAGCAGCTTATATCGTAGATTGACGCCGTGAGTGAAACTAGAAGGAAACGTTTGGCTGAGAATAACGTAGGGTTGGTACGGGAGAAGGATCGGAAATCTTAGATTAGAATAAGATGTTATAGCTTATAAGTGTAACCGCCCATGTTACTTGGCCAGGAAATGTCCTGACAAGGACCAAGGAACCAATGGATGACGCCAGAGAAACCAGGCTCCGCGACCAGCGTGATGGAGTTAAAGAATGAGGCACCCTCTTCTCGGGTTGCTTTTGGGTGTGCCGGGACTGAGAACCTGTAAGCGCACTGCTCGATACAGAGACTTCTTTAACATTGATTAGTCAGGAATTTTACAATGGGTGTAAGGATATTTGTAACTTTACCTGTGTATCCTGGAAAGAAGAGAGATGTAAGGTGGCTAATTACACTGAAATGTTTTTGTTGGAGCATCTGGGGGTTAGGTTATGCATTCATAAATTTAAATGGCCATTTAAGGTCAAGGTTGTGGAGAGACCATCCGCACTAATTATACTGATCGCGGATTTTATGCGCCATTTTGGGTTACTCCCTAATTAATAACAAATTTTCCTTTGGATTTGAGCCTCACACCTTTATTGAATTTTATAAACATATTGCACAATTAGGTGTGCATGCATCAGTTAGTAATAGTCATGCTAGAACTGTACCTGATTATAAACTGTATCAATTGAGCCTTGCCCCTGCGGGTCTGGGGGTTAGAACAAGCCCAAGGTATCCCCGCCTGACGTAAGAGGCGACTAAAACAAGTCTCACACTTTTCGGCCCTATAAGTTCAGGTCCCATTTTGCGGTTTGACCTGCCACTTTCCAAATTCTACAGAAGTGCGGGCCATATGGGGAAGGACGCCTTACGTCGTGCACGAGTTATCCATAGTGCCCTTAGATTCGATTTCCTAAACCTCTTGTCTTGGATTTGCATCTCCACCTGCAATTCAACTATTTGGGCGAGGACACATTCCAGGGTATGTCATCTTCTTACGTTGTCTCCTGTCCTCTTTCGCCCCCATGACAGTATTGGATTTCTCTGCGCCCAATATCCAGCACGGTAGCCAGTCCGTTGTGGTGGTGCCGCCATTTACCCATTTAGTGGTAGCCCCCTGACAACACAGGGATCACACTGCTGATGCCTGAGCTGTAAAATCCCCATATATGTCAAGGAGTAGGTGCCTGTCTTCCTGGGGCATCAGGACCCCTGGCAATGGCCATCATGCCAGGTGGCCTTTGCTGTGGATGGGTGGCGCCCATGGGGTGAGCACCTGATTGGAGTGGGTGGCATCAGAGCGGATGGCCCGCAATGAAGCGGACTAAGTCATCTCTTCCTGGTGACCGTACGGCGCCAGCAGTCTCTAAGAAGGGCAAGATCGAGTACAATGCAGACAGATATGACCCTAAATCATTTCCCTCCCTCGCTACGCCATGGGAGGAATGTAGGACTACAGAAAGAAGAGAGGCATATTCACCTCGGTATTTAGTCAGTAGCAAAATGGATGGGGACTCGTTTCTACCTACGAAGCCTCAATTTTTTGTTGAACATCTTGAGATAAGTTTGGGAAGTGATAGCGCTGTCCAAGATGAGAAGTGGTGCAGTCTTGATTCATACAGCATCCCCAGCCCAATCCTGGGCATTACTCGCTTGTGACCATCATTCCCCATCAAAGCCTCAACATGGTCCAGGGAATTATTTTCCATTGCGACCTCCTCTTTCAGTCTGACGACGAGCTCTGCGCCAGTCTAGAACGGCGGGGTGTTCATTTCATCTGGCACGTCTACAGGGGATTCAAAGACAACAGGGTTGCTACTGGTGCCTTCATCTTGGCCTTTGGGGGTGGTTCATCACAAGACAAAAGAGGTGCAGGTAACTGGCATCGAACCAGGTACAATGGTGTGCCATATTTTGACAAGACTTCCTCTTCTTTTTAAGAACGTTGCAGTACCCGAGTTGGTTCCTGCTGAAGAGCATTTGAGGAAGGGGAAGACAGTCAAACCTTACGCTTAATGGGGAATGTAAGGCCTGGGGACATGGAGATAAAATTAATTTACCACTTAAACTGGTGTTATGCTTGTTTAAATATTGTCATGGAATATATCTAGAGGGGCATTCAGGTAATATTAAAACCAGAACAAAGACCTGCGGGAATTTTATTTAGAAAGGCATGGACAAGCAGATCCAGTCCTACAATACTTGTTGCCTAAGTAGACCAACGTGGTTTACTGTCTTCCGACGCCGTTCAGGCTCTGACGCACATGGTGTATGTTGACTGTGTTGGTCTGTTTCCTAGATCAAAAGAGGGGAATCCATTTGTGCTCCTGTGCATTGACTTCAGTGCGCGCTTATGCTGGCTGCTCTGAAGAGCGATGTTAATACACCTACGAGTATCAAATGTTTGAAGGATATTTTTGGAACGCTTGGAGCTTGTAGGACTCTAGTGTCGGATAATACTAGCGCTCTTACATCTGTGACATACAGGAGCTTCTGCTTCGTGAAGGGAATAGCGAATACTACTATAGCATCTTATTACCCGAACCCCTCACTCGTGGAGCTCGTTAACCGAAATTATCGAGCAGCGCTCATCGCTTTTCATCACGACGATCACACTAATAGAATACGTTTTTGTGTTGGTTAATCTATGCGTTTAACACCACTGTCCATGAAGTGCATCCTGACCAGTCTCACGTTTTGGTTCAAGCCTATTTCAGTCCTCTCTAATCTGTGGCCCTTGAACGATTAATTGCACGAAAAGGTTGCCACTGTGCATATGAAAGACATGACATGCGTAAACGGGCAAGGAAAACTCTATGCGTTAATGTTGAAAGACTTGCTCAGCACAATGAAGTGGGACGACAGCCCACGTCATTTAAGTCAGGGGATCAGATTTTTGTTAAAAAAATATGGTGCGGTAAGTAATAGAACTGATAAGGTCAGCTGGCCGAAGTGGCCGTGCGGTTAAAGGCGCTGCAGTCTGGAACCGCAAGACCGCTACGGTCGCAGGTTCGAATCCTGCCTCGGGCATGGATGTTTGTGTTGTCCTTAGGTTCGTTAGGTTTAACTAGTTCTAAGTTCTAGGGGACTGATGACCTCAGATGTCAAGTCCCATAGTGCCCAGAGCCATTTTTTTTAAACCCTATGGTTGTCAGCACCCTTACAGCACAGCGGTTCGTCGACGATATCCTACACTCTGTTTTGTTGTGACGGGAGTTTCTACTGCTTATCTTCGTGTTTGCCAAACCTCACCATGGCCAATAAGGTCGCCAGATATCTCCCCAGTTGGGAATGTTTGAAGCATTATGGACAGGGCCGTCCAATTAAGGCAATTTTGACGATCTAAAGCCCTAATTAGACAGAATTTGGCACAGTATACCTCAGGAACACACCCAGCCACTATATAAAGTATACGCTAAGTTTGCGTAAGGACCAGAGGTGAACCAACGTGTTAGTGACTTGCTCAATTTGAAGCTCCTTTTCTTTTTTATGTAAATCATCAGTTCTTTTCTGAAACCATAATTATTTGTTTTTCTGTACATGCACATCACATCCATCGATTTACGTCCCATTCGGATAGTTCCTTCGTTATGCGTCGCTTTTGTCTCATGTCCTGGAGTGTATTTTCCAATGGCATCTTCCCGCAGGATAACTACCCTTGTCACAAGGCCAGAATCGTGTTCCATTGATTTGAGGAACATGATAGTGAAGACCACTATCGGGCGGCAACTCTGCGCCTACAAACCGCTGGCCCGTAATTCGGGGGAAATGTCGTGAGTTGTTCGTAGACGTCTGATGCCACGTAGCTCCGGAACCCTACCGGTGACTTGTCGAACACATACCACGCAGAATAAATACTGTATTGTGTCCCAAAGATGGACCAACACGCTATTAAGCAGATATTCCCAATATTTTGGTTCATTTGTTTACATATTACCATACCCCCCAGGGGGTCCACAACTCTTTTGTGGATACGTGCGTGGCGAGCACGGGGCCCCGAGCCATTGCAGCCTTCTTTCTCTCCCGGGCTGCATTTCCTTTCCCTTCCCCTCCTTTCCCCTCCATACCCCTTTACCCTCGCCCTCTCCTCTCCCTCTATTGGTGTCCTTGCTTATGTTGGCCCCCGCTATCCTCCTGGTTCTGTTGGTTTTACACTCCGGCTTTGTTGCGTAATCATCTCCTCCTTTCGGCATTCCTTGGTCCCCTCTGGGGTTTGACCTCCATTCCAAAATTTCTCTTCCGTAGTGTGAGCCATTTGGGGAAGAGCACCTTACCTAGTGTCTCCGACGTGTGCCCTCCTAGTATATTCCACCTTTTCTTCTACGTCGTTGTCTGATGCTAGGGTGCATAGCCAGCACGGTAGCCAGCCCGTGTGGTGGGGTCGCTATGTACCCTTTTGGTTGAGCCCCCTGAACACACAGGGATCACACTTCTGATACCTGAGCTGTGACCTCCTCATGCATGCCTTGGAGTGGTTGCTCGTCATCCTGGAGCATCGGAACTCCCGGCAATGGCCGCCGTGCCAGACGGCCCTTGCTGTGGCTGGGTGGCGCCCGTGAGGAGAGCCCCTGATCGGAGTGGGTGGTATCAGGGCGGTCGCTATGCAGATGAAACGCATAAGGGTCCAAACCTCTGGCCGCTCTTCTGCGGCCGTCTCTCTGCGTGGTACTGATTCCTCAAGTGCTGCTTCTCTTGCCCCTTCGGCCTTCCCTTCCGTGGCTACCCCCTGGGAGGAGGGTCAGGCCCGTCGTCTAGGGGCAAAGCCTTTCCCCCGTTATCTAGTTTGCACCAGGACTGATGGAGATACTTTCACCAGTGTCAAACCTTTATTCTTTGTGGAACACATTGAAGACAAGTTCGGCGAAGTGGACTCCCTGAGCAAGATGCGGTCGGGTTCGTTACTGATAAAAACTGCTTCGGCTGCCCAATCTGCGGCCCTTCGTGCCTGTACCCATCTTGGCACAATTCCCGTGTCCATTACCCCTCACCAGTCTCTAAATATGGTACAAGGTGTGATTTTTCACAGAGACCTCATCCTTCAAACTGATGAGGAACTTCGGGACAATCTCGGACGGCGGGGTGTTCACTTTGTTCGGCGTGTTCAGAAGGGTCCTAAAGATAATCGTATTGATACTGGTGCCTTTATCCTGGCCTTTGAAGGGGATACCCTTCCTGAGAAAGTTAAGATTATGGTCTATCGCTGTGATGTGAAGCCGTACATCCCACCTCCTATGCGGTGTTTTAAGTGCTTGCGTTTTGGCCACATGTCTTCTCGCTGTACCCAGGACCCTCTCTGTGGTGACTGTGGACGTCCACTCCATGAGGGGAGTCCCTGTGTTCCCCCTCCTGTATGTGTAAATTGTCATGGTAGTCATTCTCCACGTTCAGCAGATTGCCCAGTCTATAAGAAAGAAAAAAAGATACAGGAGTATAAGTCTCTTGATCGTTTAAGCTACACAGAGGCCCGTAAGAAATATGCACGATTGCACCCTGTGTCCATGACATCTAGTTACGCCTTGGTTACATCTTCATCCCTTCCTCCCCCTTCCTTACCCCCGTCCCGGACCCCTCTCCTTCCCCCCTCCCCTGCGGCTCCCACACCTTCTCCTCTGGGCGCCGCTCCCCCTCCCCAGCCGGAGAAGTGTCCCACTCCTTCGGCGTCTGCCGGTCAAGGGCGCCTCTCCCGGGATGCCCCTTCCCGGCACCTTCCAGGTCAAAGGTCTGCTGCAGCGCGGCGACCGCGAGAGCCGCGGTCTATCGGCCCCCAGGTCGCCCGGTCTCTTTCTGTTCCTGATCTTGCTGCAGCTGGCTCCATTATGCCACACAGCCCTCCTCGATCTCAGCCTGAAAAGAAGAAGAAACATAAGTCCCGGGACAAAGAGCCTCTGGTGTCACCGGAGGTCCCTTCCCCGGCTTCACAACCGGATTCTGACCTGTCGTTTATGGATGTCGCCCCCTCCTTGTCGGTGACGGGTGGGGACCCGGCGGTATGACTGGATTTAGCGTGTTCAGCCCTCATTTAAACCATCGTTCTGTGGTTCTCCAATGGAATTGTAATGGCTACTATCGTCACCTTCCGGAATTGAAATCCCTTCTTTCGTCCTACTCAGCAGCTTGTGTGGTTCTCCAGGAATCTCATTTTACTGATGCTCACTCACCGACCCTCCGTGGGTTCCGTGTTTTCTGTCGAAATCGGGTCGGACCCTTGCGGGCTTCTGGTGGCGTTTGTACGTTGGTCCGTACAGACATTGCTAGCACGTGGATTCCTCTCCAAACTACATTGGAAGCAGTTGCTGTTAGGGTCCACTTAGACTCTGCAGTCACAGTATGCAATCTTTATCTCCCTCCTGACAGGACTCTTACACCTGCTGCCTTAACCACCCTTCTTCAGCAACTTCCTCCTCCCTTCCTCCTCCTTGGGGATTTTAATGCTCATCATCCTTTGTGGGGCAGTGCCTTTCCATCTAGACGAGGTCTTCTTATCGACCAATTTATTGCAGACCACGACCTGTGCCTTCTTAATGATGGCTCCCCTACTCATTTCAGTGCTGGTCATGGTACCTTTTCTGCCATTGATCTTTCTCTTTCTTCTCCCTCTCTCCTCCCTTCATTACACTGGTCGCCACACGACGACCTTTGTGATAGTGACCATTTCCCGTTGCTTATCACGCTCCCTTCCCGCTCCCCGATGGAGAGGTTACCTCGTTGGTCTTTCCACCGCGCCGATTGGCCTCTATATACTGCACAGGTCGAGTTTTCTCCCTCTTTGTCGGGTTGTATTGATGACGTCCTACGTGACGTGTCTGACGCGATTGTTCGCGCTGCTAACCTTGCTGTCCCGCGCTCATCTGGACAATTTCGTCGTCGGCAAGTCCCGTGGTGGAGTACGGCCATTGCCATTGCCATCCGTGATCGCCGTCGAGCTTTGCAACACTTTAAGAGGCACCCATCTGTAGCCAGCCTTTCTACATTTAAGCGCCTTCGCGCTAAAGCCCGTTATTTAATCAAACAGAGCAAGCGGATATGTTGGGAACGATTCGTTTCTTCCCTTGGTTCCACTGTCCCTCTGTCACGGGTATGGGCTACACTTCGCTGTCTCCAAGGTTGCCATCGGCAGTCCACCCTCCCAGGCCTTCACCTCCCAGATGGCATTTGTACGGACCCATTAGTTCTCGCAGAACATCTTGCGACCCATTTTGCAGTGGCATCAGCGTCGGCCTCCTATCCAGCTGCTTTCCTTCATCAAAAACAGCAGGCTGAAGCTGTCACCTTATGTTTCACCACTTGTGAGTCAGAATCTTACAACGAACCTTTCACTGAATGGGAATTTCTTTCTGCTCTATCTGCTTCTCATGATACGGCTCCTGGCCCAGATTCCATTCATAACCAGCTGCTTCAACATCTCAGTGCTCCACAACGGCACCATCTTCTTCGGGTGTTTAACCGTATCTGGCTCCAGGGTGACTTCCCTTCTCAGTGGAGGGATAGCATTGTGGTTCCTGTCCTTAAGCCTGGTCAGAACCCCCTATCTGTTGATAGCTATCGGCCAATTAGTTTGACCAATGTTGGTTGTAAGTTACTTGAACGGCTGGTAGCCCGTCGGCTCACTTGGGTCCTCGAATCTCGGGATCTATTGTCCCCTTACCAGTGTGGCTTTCGAGAGGGACGATCTCCAATCGATCATTTGCTTCGCTTGGAATCCGCAGTTCGGCAGGCTTTTTCCCAGCACCGCCATTTGGTTGCAGTGTTTTTTGACCTTCGCAAGGCCTATGACACGGCCTGGCGCCATCACATCTTACTAACCCTTCATCAGTGGGGTCTTCGGGGCCCACTCCCGATTTTTATCCGCCAGTTCCTGATCCATCGGTCATTCAGAGTTCGAGTTGGTACTGCTTTTAGTTCTCCACGGACCCAGGAGACGGGCATCCCACAGGGTTCTGTCTTGAGTGTCCTTCTTTTCCTCATTGCTATCGATGGACTTGTGGCCTCTGTCGGTCCCTTGGTCGCCCCTGCCCTGTATGTGGATGATTTCTGCATTTGGGTTAGTTCCTCCTCGATGCCATCTGCAGAACGGCAGCTCCAGGTGGCTATACGGCGTGCCTCTGCATGGACCCTCTCCCACGGGTTTCAATTCTCTCCTTTAAAATCGCGGGTGGTCCACTTCTGTCGCCGTACTACGGTCCACCCTGATCCAGAGCTCTATCTCGCTGCACAAAGATTGCCTGTGGTTCCACAGTTTCGTTTCCTAGGTCTTCTTTTCGACAACAAGCTCACTTGGCTGCCCCATATCAGACTCCTGAAGGTAGGATGTTTCCGTAAACTCATTGTCCTTCGCTTCCTTGCCCACTCCTCCTGGGGTGCGGACCGTTCCCTCCTCCTCCGTCTTTATCGTGCTCTAGTTCTGTCACGTTTGGACTATGGTTGTCAAGTTTATGGTTCAGCTGCTCCTTCCACGCTGCACGTGCTGGATCCAGTCCACCATCGTGGTATCCGTTTGGCCACCGGTGCCTTCCCTACTAGCCCTGTTGATAGTCTCCTGGTTGAAGCTGGGATCCCCCCCCTTTCTGTTCGGCGGTCACAGCTTCTGGTGTCTTATGCCCTTACTATCCGTTCTTCTCCCGCTCATCCTTCCTATTCTATCCTATTCCCAGACCATGGACGTCGCCCGCCTGACTCCCGCCCTCGGGCGGGTTTACCGGTTGGGCTGCGCCTTGCGTCTCTTACCCGTGATTTTCGGCTTCCTTCTTTGTCCTGTCTTCCTCGCTCCCTCCCCTCCACCCCTCCTTGGTTAGTTCCTCGGCCTCGAATTCGGATGGATCTCCGCCGCGGTCCGAAAGATTCCATCCCCCCGGTGGTGTTCCGTTCCTTTTTCCGCCAAATTTTATGGGAGTTTCGGGATGCTGTTGTTTTTTACACTGATGGCTCTAAATCTGCTGATCATGTTGGGTATGCCTTCACGTCCTTTGTTGGAACGGAAAATCATCTACTGCCACCCTCATGTGGGGTGTTTACTGCGGAATTGATGGCAATTTCCCGGGCCCTTACCTTTATTAAACAATCCCAACACAACCGCGTTTTGTTATGTACGGACTCGATGAGTGGCCTTCTTGCTATTGACCGGTGTTTTTCGCGCCATCCCTTGGTCTCTGCCATCCATGACCATCTCGCTGATCTTCACCGTGCTGCTTGTTCCATTGACTTCCTATGGGTCCCGGGCCATGTGGGTATCCCGGGTAATGAGCTCGCTGATCGTTTGGCTGGGGGAGCAGTTACTTACCCCCCGTTTTCTGTAACCCCTCCTGCAGCGGATTTACGGCTTCACATCAAATCCCACTTTGCACAGTCATGGGCCAATTCTTGGGAGGCTACTCCACTGTCTAATAAACTTCGTGCCATTAAGGTGAATACAGGCCCATGGCGTTCTTCCTTTAGCCTCTCCCGCAAGGACTCGACCACACTGTGTCGTCTCCGCATTGGCCATACCAGGCTGACCCATGGTTTCCTTTTGCGTGATGAGCCACCCCCGCTATGTGGTTGTGGAGCCTTCCAGTCAGTGGCCCACATTTTGGTTGAATGCCCCCTTCTTTTGGCTCTGCGTGCTAAGTACAGACTCCCCCACACTTTACCTTTGATGTTGGCTGACGATTCCCGGATGGTCTCTCTGGTTCTAGGTTTCCTCCAGGAGAGTGATTTTTATTCTCAGTTTTAAAGTTTTTAATCTCCCTCTGGTGTTGGGGCAGGGCGGTGAGTGTTTGGGTGTCTCCCACTGTAGGCAGTGTTCAGAGATTCCCGATTCACCTCCCTGACCGGAATCCTCTTTTCTTTCCCTTTTACTCTGTTTTTACCCCTTCTTTTTAAGGCTTGGTTAGTTTCTCTATTCCCATACGTACTTTCTGCATTATAGCAGTTGTACCTTTTAAGTCACAGGTGGTCTTGCCTATGCTGTTTCAGCATAGTGTTGGGTTCGTTCTCTTGCCAACTTCCCTCATTTGTTTTTACTAATGACAACGTGACTGCCCTTTTACGTTTCCCCTTTATCCGTTTTATTTTTCTGACTATACTGAGATGTCCCGTTAGCAGAATGGAGTCTATTTGAAATAAGGGACTGATGACCTTGCTGTTTGGTCCCTTTAACCTCAAACAACCAACCAACCAACCCTTTATCCGTTTTATTTTCTGACTATACTGAGATGTCCCGTTAGCAGAATGGAGTCTATTTGAAACAAGGGACTGATGACCTTGCTGTTTGGTCCCTTTAACCTCAAACAACCAACCAACCATATTACCATATTTACAAATTCTACAGTAAAAGAAATAACATTTCGATCCAATCCATAAATTTACATCAATGATATATAATCAGTCAACAGCTTCAGATACAGATTTCGCAATGTCACTCCATTTTACGGGGTATTTTATCTCACGGTCTTCCCGGGCAGTTCAAGCCGTGGAAGTTGTATAGCGGAGTCTTCGTAGCCGTTGAAAAGGCCTTACAAAACAGATAGTGACGGCTACCTTTTGGTAGTTTAAGTAAATTACTTGTTGTCAAATAATGTTTATGATAACCGGAAACGGCCTCAAAAATACAAAAAAAAGGTGATTTCGACTGTCAGTATCTACTACATAAATCTAAAATTGCTGAAGTTTCAACTTGTTGTCACAGTTTCTTTCCCATAGTCTCTCACAGAATGAGATCATATGACCAGACTTACTGTAAGGCCGGGATTAGCACTAACAGTCCTAGTTCTCTAGTGCTGTCGACAGCAAAGTGCTGTGTTGCAAAAATGTCCGGTGTTTCAGAATTTTATGACCAGCGACGTCTGTTTAAATTTTTTGTTTGTAACGTTACACCTACATGTTCGACATCACGTTTATACATGATCTCTTTCGGTCGTTTCCGTCTCAGCCGAACGTGGAACAAGCTCTGACTTCGATGAGGAGTCATGGTTACCGGCTGCCCCACAAATTTAATTTTCACTTAGTCATTTAGCAACAAATGGGGACGACGTGTTTAAGATGTGTGAAGTAACTTATCTACACGTTTTTGATTATTTTATCTTTATTCCTTTTTCTTCTCATCGTTTGACAATGGGCAAAAGATATCATATGTTTAATGTTAACCTGCAACAGGAATAAAATGTTTGAAACTGTGCAATGACAGTAAAAATGAATGGGATTATTGCACATTACGTACAGGAGAATTTTTTGTTGCACATAAAGAGTGATACAGAATACCACGTGAAGACAGCTAAACCTAAGGGTGCCTTTAACGCTACTGTTTCGCCAAGCGTAAGTAGTCTTTTTTAAAGCTAAAGATGGGAATAACAGTGATTGCAGTGGGCTGCTAAAGGGACTGCATTTTCATACTACACTACTAGACACGAGTACTATTTCTGAAGAAAGTTTTTTCTAGTGAAAAATACAACTGAATAAATAAGCTGATATAACTAATTTCAAAAATAGGTCCTGGGTCGGACTCAAAAAGTTTGATAAACCTACATGTGACTGTTGATGATGATTCGTCCGTTGGATAGGTACTTTTGGCAACGCGTCTCATGTCGTGTCTAGCTGTAGCACTCGGAATCATCTTCCTGTCTCTTTACTATTTTCGTCAGAATCAACGTCGCAAACACGACGCTGCGCGCTTACATACAGTAACTTATTTGATTAGTTCTGACACGCAGCTCACAAAAAAAGAACACAAGTCAAAGTATTGCACCAGGCAACGAACCACAATGAAAACACAGGTGCGTTATACAGGTTGCGAAAGTATACGCTAGCAGAAGACAAAACGTTCTAGTTAACGCGAGTCCGCAAACGAACCTGACATCAGTATGAAATATACTCTTAGTAAAAAATTATTTGAAATGTAAACCTGTCGATTACTATGACGAGGAATGAAATTTAAAACAGGGAATTGGAGCAAACTCTGACGATCAGTAACCTAACGCCACCACACCCGCCGCTCCTTTCTGACCAACTACTAGCGGTAAAAATTTCTTCCGTCAACACGATTCCAACCGGATGCCTCCGAGTAAAACGCCACAGTAGAGAAAGCCGTGCGATAGCTGCATCGGATACTGAGGTAGGTATCGGTGTTAGCGTTCTACTACCAGCAGACCCTTCTATTCAACTCATTGACAGTGCATGAGAAAGACTATTTGTTTTACGCACCCGCGTAAACCACAAACTTTAAAATCGTGGACATTACGCGTTATGTATATACGTGGTTGTAATACATTCCGTACGATTCTTTGAAGTTGAAGAAAAATCCTCTTTGTGATGTCTAATATTGTCCTTGCTTTAGAACTGGAGTATCTGTGAATAGATTTATAGCAGTTTCGGTCTGTCTAAACAAATCCGTGACGAATTGCTCACGTCTTCTTTGAGTCATCTGAAACTCTTCTTCTAATTGCTAATTCCGTTTGCTAAGGAAACTTGACAGAGGAATAACAGTCCAGACAGCGACGGACGTAGGTTCTGTAAGAAGACTTCTTTGTAGATACGCTACATTTCCTTAGAAGTCACCCAGAGAATTTTATAGCCTGGCATCTGTTTTTCTGACAACTGTTATGTGTGTGGTACATCCATCTTAGGTCGTTGTAGACGTAAACATTTAAATATTTTAGTTGTTCAGTTGATTCTCGCAGCATTTACACGCGACACCAAATGGTGGACGAGGACAGAATATATATAACCTATCGTCGATATAAAGCTCATTAGAGATCGGAGATGTGCGGGATTTTAGGAACTAAGCAAGTCTGTGGGGCCACTTCCAGGAACTAGGCTAAACAGGGTAGCTACTTCAACTTGACGTCTGTGACTACGGTGAACCACTTGGAAAGCTAATTGTTGGAGCGCTGGAATCAAAATGGGGAAGCCTCTGGAAGATGTGATCGGATTCCTGCGTGGGGTCTAATCATTCTTGAAAAATTTACCGTTTCAATCTCACTGTCGCTAATCTTACAGAATGTTTGTAATGGTCAGTGAGTAACTTTGCACCGGCCATTACGATAGCGTGACGTCCTTTCGTCGGCTCTCTGACGCGCCTCTTATTAACAACACACATTTCGGTCGACGTCAGTCGACACATTCTCATGGAGAATGATGACTAGTGTTGAGAAACGAATCCACCACACAGGTACTGCTGACCATTGAATCTGAGTGTGGAGATACAGCGGGCATTGTGATAAGCAACGTTCACGCTACGCAATGATGGTGCTCAACACGTCCCTGTTCTCGTGAAACCGTGATTAAGGCAACACTAACGGTGTTACGGTGCACCAAGCGAGGAGACTGGATCAGACATACGGTTTGTTCTGTAGATCCACAGTTAGAAAATCCTCAAAGGCGTAAAACAGCTCGCAAAACAAGAATATACAGCACATACTTCCAAAAAAGATATATGATAATGTCCCTTCCCGAGGTTCTAAGAACAATTGTCCCCATCGGTCAAAAAATTATAAGCATGTTTTCATTCAAGAAGTTATTACGTAATCCACACCTATAAACTTTTAATTATTTATTTATAGTAATTCTTTTACGTGATCATAGCAGTACAGTAGAACGCTGTTTTAAAATTTCTTGTCCATAATACTTCTCTTTTCGACTTTTAAATTAATTTCATCATTCTAGCAAATGCATGTTTTACTGTGTCCACACATCCTATACAGCGTTTGTAACTTAACATCTTTACTACTCTGACATCTTTGAAACTATTGTGTTACTGAAGTGAAGCTTCGACGCGTTTGGAAATGTTTAGCGTTTGAGCTAACATAAAAGTATTCAAGCACTTTTCAGGGAATTAAACAGTACTTAAATAATGCACGTGTAAAATTTGTTTATTTACGGATGCATAAGACGAATACAGGAGGAGTTCATTGCACAGAAACGTCCACCACGAAAGACTTCGCTCAATTTCATGTTTCATTAACTTAAAAATCATTTTATGGACGTTTCTCTGAAGGTCGAAACCAAAAAATCTCTGGCAAAACCTTTGTTTTTTGTTTTAACGAAACGCACTAGTAACAAATTCAAAACGCGGCCCCGGTAGGAAAGCAAAACAAGCTGTAAGAGCCATAGCTTTGTAATAAATTCGAAATGGTCTTAGTTAAAGCTTTCAAACCATACTTGCGACTGGTTGCTGCTTACGTTATAACTGTACTACAGCCACGTTTTTCAACCTGTAAACTTTTAACACGATGGCGAACAACAACAAACTTGTCACAAAACATTCAAATCTACAATACAGTGAAGTACGTAATGTAACTCTTAGGTTATTATAACCACAAATCGTGAAACACTACCTATTTACATTGATTACATTACTGCACTGAAGACATGCAGAAGAGAGATTTTACTTAACACTCACGTTATTTGATATTATTAACAACACATACATCATTAGGTTCTATCGGGAAACTCATCAGGTATGCAGAAGGAGCTAGCCACCAATAAATCCTTCAGGCACCTCTTAAACTGAAACTTATTAATAGTGGAAGTACATATGGTAATTAGCAAATTATTGAAAATGTGTTTTTCCGAGTAATGGATGCCTTTCTGGGTCAAATACGATGACTTTAAATCCTTAAGAATATTGTTTTTCTTTTATTGGTAATTTCACAGGTCACTTGTACACAGTGTATATTGAGGGGCGATTGTTACGATGCGGGATATCGATTTTGTTTAAAGTGTTGGCTACAACAATGATGAGCACGCCACTCTCATGGCGCCAGAAAACCGTTTTGTTTTCAGCGTTGACAACAACAAAGACAAAAATGGTTCAAATGGCTCTGAGCACTTGCGACTTTAACTTCTGAGGTCATCAGTCGCCTAGAACTTAGAACTAATTAAACCTAACCTAAGGACGTCACACACATCTATGCCCGAGGCAGGATTCGAGCCTGCGACCATAGCGGTCGTTCGGCTCCAGACTGTAGCGCCTAGAACCGCACGGCCACTCCGGCCGGCCAAAGACAGAAGATGCACTAAAATTTTTGATAGCAGTTTAACTTATTTTACTCGTTGCTCACCTCTTTATCACCGACAGTTCCGCGTTTTGTATACGCAGTCGGAAGCAATCCTATTTTGCGTAGCTGGGGTACAGTCTAGCTATATCTTTCACCAAGTTTGACAGGTGTTTCCCGATGAGAGTCTATGCAATTCTTAAAATCGTGATCCGGCACTACATTAAGCCTAAACCACTTTCCACCACTTTAACTCCCGCATCGACTTCGCTTCCCTCATCTGCAGAGCACTGATGACAAGGCTCGCTGTAGCAAGATATTCTGGTACAACACTGTGAACAAAAGCAATAAATAATCGATATTCACCACCATGACAGTCACACGCGATATATGTCGTTTCCAAGTGATCTTGGAAATTATCATTTTATTGATTGCATAAACTGAACTGTTAGTTTGGGGAAGATATGTTGTATGACGACAAATTTAATGAAGTAATAAATGTATTGGGAAGCAGTAGTTAGTATTCCTAGTTCCTTGAACAGGCTTTTACAGGATGTTAATAAGTTCACTTCACAAATAATTCGCATTACAAGCTTTTGGACTCGTAAAACTTTAGCTTAGCTAAGTGAGTTTTTTCAGAAAAATGATCGTATATGACATCATGGAATGAAAGTAAGTAAAGCATACTAGCTATTTATTTTTATCTCGTCTATATGACAACATGTGCGTGGCAAATAACGATTTGTTAAGATGTTTCTGCGCCAAGAGCCTTGCCGCAGTGCTAACACCGGTTCCCGCCATATCAGTGAAGCTAAGCGCTGTCGGCCAGGGCTAGCGCTTGGACGGGTGACCATCCGGTCTGCCGAGCGCTGTTGGCAAGCGGGATGCACTCAGCCCTTGTGAGGCAAACTGAGGAGCTACGTGACTGAGAAGTAGCGGCTCCGGTCTCGTAAACTGACATACGGCCGGGAGAGCGGTGTGCTGTCCTCATGCCCCTCCATATCCGCATCCAGTGACGCCTGTGGGCTGAGGATGATACGGTGGCTGGTCGGTACCGTTGGGTCTTCCAAGGCCTGTTTGGACGGAGAGGAGACGAAGATGTTTCAGCAGTTCTGTGGTATGCTCTTTCAAACTAAATTTATCAAGTTATAATCCAAAGAATTTAACACTGTCAACCTCTTGGGCCTGCTTGTCATATTTTAGATGTGTACCGAAAAGAAAACTCTTTCAAGTTCTCAACTACATACGACATGTCTTTCTAAAATTAAGTTACAAAGAATCATCTAGAATCCATTTATTAACGTCCTTGAAACTTTTATAAACCTATCTTTTTAAAACTATATTTGATTTGCTTTTTGTTGCAGTTTGATATCTACCAACAAAACTATCTTGGCATCTTTCAGTGAAACCTGTTTATGTCAAGGTTTGTATCATTTGCAAACAAAACAATCTTCACATTTGTCAATGTTACTTCTGGTGAAAAGTCACGAATATATGCAAGAAGTAGCACAGGCCCTAAGATAGAACCTCGTGGTACATCTTATGTAATTAGTTCCGAGTTGTATATTGCGTAATAGCTTAATGACGGTAGCTTCCGTCTCTCTCGATCAGTGGCTGCACCACTCGAACCTTCATCCCTGACTTCCCAAAAAATTCCTTCCATCTCTGCGGCTCCCACCCTCTCACAAACAGCATTGGCGGAGAGGCTGAATCTATACCATTGCTGACGGGAGACGGCTGACACAAAAATTTGAAAACATCATGGGAAAGAAAGCAAACTTCCCCCCCTTCTGTGTCCACCATTCACAGTTTCCTTTACGAAGCTGGTACCAGACTGAAACAGTGTTATCCCCGATTGGTCGGTTCTTCGGCGTGTTGTGAAAGGCAAACACGATGCTCTCACATTCGCTGAATCCATATTTTGAAACGTAAACTCGGAGGCGCCGTCCCGACACTATTATTGGTGCCAGGGCGTTGATCTTTAAGACGCAAGCACCAAGAACCGTGGTTACTGTACCACTTATTTCACACAGGTAGCCGGGCTGACACCAACTGCCACCCCTCGGTCCAGCTCTCCAACAAACAAGAGGCGTTAGTTTGGGGCATTCAGACAGATGTCGAAGATAGGCCACCGAAGGAGCACGTGGGTGAAGCGGTAAGATCCACCAATGTCCTTCTCTGACGCTGCAATAGGATCCTTAGCCCGCCCGCATCGTGACCGCCAACCGGACTTAATTTTTATTTTTATTTTACACGTCTAGTTCCTTAGGACCAAATTGAGGAATAAATCTCCAATGTCATCGAACGTGTCAGTACATGAAATTACAACACAAAACTAATAATGGATAAAATAACATGTTTATTAACCCAAAAAACATAAGCTTATGTAAACGCAGTCAATAATATAACACAGAAATCAGCTTAATTTTTCAAGAAAATCGTCGACAGAATAGAAGTAGTGACCCAAGGGCAAACTCTTCAGTTTCGATTTGAAAGGGCGTGGATTACTCCTAAAATTTTTGAATTCTTGTGGTAGCTTGTTGAAAATGGGTGCAGCAGTATGCTGCACACCTTTCTGCAATAGAGTCAAGGAAGTGTGATCCAAATGCAGGTTGTGTTTCTGACTATTATTAAATGAGTGAAAGCTCATAATTCTTGGGAATAAGCTGATATTGTTAACAAGAAACGACAGTAAAGAATATATATATATATATTCAGAGGTTAAGGTCAGAACATTCAGACTAATGTACAGTGTCGACAAGAGGTTCGCGAACTTACACCACTTATTACCCAAACCGCCCGCTTCTAAGCCAAACGTATCCTTTGAGAATGGAAGGATCTACTCCAAAATATATCATGTCATAAGCGAATGAAAATATGCAAAGTAGACTACTTTTCGTGTCGAACTATCACTTACTTCAAATACTGTTCGAACATTAAAAATGGCGCATTAAGTATTTGAACAAGATCCTGAATGTGGGCTTTCCACGACAGTTTACAATCTATCTGAACACCTATAAATTTGAACTGTTCAGTTTCACTAATCATATGCCCATTCTGTGATGTTAAAACATTGGGTTTTGTTGAATTGTGTGTCAGAAACTGTAAAATCCTAGTCTTACTGTGATTTAGCATTAGTTTATTTTCTACAAGCCATGAACTTATGTCTTCAACTGCACTATTTGCCACAGAGCCAATGTTGAGCAAAAAATCCTTTACTACCAAGCTAGCGTCATCAGCAAACAAAAATATTTTAGAATTACCTGTAATACAAGGGGAAAATAATTTATATAAGTAGGGAACAGGAGTGGCCCGACCACTGATCCCTGTGGGACCCTCATTTTACTGTACCCCACTCAGACCCCACATCATAGACATTCTCAACACTGTGTATAACGGCTTTTTTTCTGTCTGTTGTTAAAGTAAGAGGTGAACCAATTGTGAGCTATTCCCCGTATTCCATAAGGGTTCAACTTCTCGAGCAATATCTTGTGATCAACACAATTAAACGCCTTAGTCAAATAAAGAAAGATGACTAGTGGTCGAAATCCTTTGTTTAATCCAACCAACTAGTACCTCACAGAGAAAAGAGAATATAGCATTTTCAGTTGTTAAACCATTTCTAAAACCGAACTGTACATTTGACAGCCAATTATGTGAAAACAAGATCAATTATCCTTACGTACACAGCCTTTTCAGTAAATTTAGCAAACACTGATGGTATAGAAATAGGTCTAAAATTGTCTGCATTATCCTTTTCCCCTTGTTATAAAGCGGCCTTACTACTGAGTACTATAATCGTTCAGCTAACTGACCATTCATAAAGGAGAAAATTACAAATATGGCGAAGTACAGGGCTAACATGTGCAGCACAGTACTTTAATATTGTGCTGCGCACTCCATCCTATCCATGAGAGCCCTTGGTCTTCAGTAATTTAACTACTGACTCAATCTCCCCCTTGTCAATATCACAGGAGAGTATTTCAGACGTTAATCTCGGAAAGAAATTTTCCAAGAGAGTTATATGGTTCTCTGAAGAAACTAAGATTTTATTTAATTCATCAGCAATGTTCCTAAAATGAATGTTAAACACTGTCCATATACCTAACTTATCAGTAACAGAAATACAAAATTGTTACGGCTTTCGTGGCCACTTGTTGACAAACTGCCTACTGGCTTCTGTCTCGGGTTCTTCGGCCGACGTTCATCTAATGATTTTTCTGACGTTTCGCCAGCACGAGTGGCTGGCATTGTCAAAGCTTCACCCTCCATTGCCGGTGGTGAACTGGAGCCGAGCTCGCGGCCGCAGACTATATGTACCTGGCGCACCAACGTCCAAGGGCTTCTCCGCGGTCATTTCCGCACCGGAATCGATATCGAGTAGCGATTTGCGACGGTCATCTCACCTCACTCCAGGGTTCTTCCCAAAAACAAATGAACGGAAAAAGACTCCCACATGGTGGCCCCGTTCGTCATTTGTGCTCTGTATCCCAGAACATTTGCCAGTTGCTCCAGTCAGTGAATCTATAAAATGGTCTTCCAGAGGTTTCCTTTGTGATAAGGAGCATGGCAAAAACATAGTATTTCCAGATTGGTACTTAATTGCTAGACATAATTTGAGGATGTATTGCGTGTAGCTTCTACGTTGGTAAAAGTTTCGTACTCACGGGAGGAATTTGTGTTCCTGAAAGGAGAACTGAAACTAAAAGAAATTACTTTAGCTTGCTACATGGCAGGCCCGTTTGGTTCCTTACTAAAATAATATCAAATATTTCCTATTGTGGCACGTATATGAGACAAAGAGTATTTATGAGACACTGACATGTCAACAACTTTTGTTTTTCTTAACTATCGTGTTGCTCAAAACGAAGAATAGCGATATTTCTTTCTGATTAGGCCTGGGTGTAGGGTACGCTCGATTAATTGAATTAATAAAGTAACTGCACCTAATACCAAATAGAAACTACGTACAGGGTGGCAATTATTGAACTATATGAAAAAAAGATTTAAATTAGTTACAAACTACGGCGTGCACACACTTCATTCAACATGTAAATGTCACTACAGATATTCAGATTTAGATTATGACACGCTCGATAAGCCTGCCATCATTGGCGCTGATGTGGTGCAGACGAATAGCGAAATTCTTCACGTGCCCCTGAAGTGTCGGAACATCGATGCTGTCGACGACCTCCTCAGTGGCTGTTTTCAGCTCAGCAATGGTTTTGGTTTATTGCTGTACACCTTGTCTTTAATACCGTGCCATCAAGGAATATCGCACCGATTATTCCGTGATTGGACACTGCACACCACACAGTCACCCGTTAGCGTGAAGAGACTTCTCGATTGCGGAATGCTAATTCTCAGTCTCCCAAACGCCCCAATTTTTCTTATTGAAGTACCCATCCAAAAGAGAGTGGGATTCGTCGCTAATCCAAACCATATGCCATCAAAATTCCTCTCAAGCCCCGCGGCCAGCCGCGCAGTTTGAACGTCCTAACGCAAACCGTTCAAAAGTTATGACAATTTAATTTCATATAGTTCAATAAATTTCATACTGTATGAGAAGAAAGAAAAGAAGCCGGCCGTTGTGGCCGAGAGGTTCTAGGTGCTTCAGTCCGGAACCGAGCTGCTGTTACGGTCGCAGGTTCGAATCCTCGAATCCTGCTCGAGCATGGATATGGGTGATGTCTTTAGGTTAGTTAGGTTTAAGTAATTGTAAGTCCAGGGGACTGATGACCTCAGATGTTAAGTCCCATAGCGCTTAGAGCCATAGTAAGAAACTGTATTCAATAAAATGAAGATTGCTGATGTTTCTTTCAATTAAGACGGGGTGCAGGATAGTCTCGGTTAACAGACGTCATGAAATAATAGTGCATATTTTCGAGCAGAACCTGTGTATGAGACTTCAGGAGATTCAGAAAGAACAGACGTGTCAACTACTTTCGTTTTTCTTAAAGCAAACTTAACAACAAACATCTGTTTCAAAAACGATGATTACTAGACTGACATCGCAACATAGGACTTGCGTTGCCCTCCGTCCATTGACAACGGGTAGTAAGTTTCCCGCCGAGAAATGGCTCAGGTAAATGAGGTTGTCAGGCACAGAGCTGCACCCTCACCGTGGCGGCCACCTCAGTGATGATTGGTTCGCTGACTCCGGGTCAGCGGGACGCCTGCGTGGCCCGCCTTTTCCCAGTGCCGCCTCTCGTCCGCCGATACCAGCCAGGTGTGTCACCTTGGTTGAGCAGCGCATCACAGCGTGCCGAGCCTCAATGCGTGCACACGCCCTCTAGGTGGCGTTGGCAAAGCCTTACTGTAACAGCTGAAAGCTTCGACGAATTTTGTGCCCGTGCAATCTGTTTAACGCAGCACAAGCTTACGTTATGCTGAAGTATTAATTGTGCACCCTTGGTAACTTCGTATTACTTCAACTTTGAATTAACACAAAACAAACAGTGAGCCATCATTAACCCCATTCTTAGCATTTTACACATTTTTCCCTCCAAAAGGTCTTAACCCTAACAATTAGCACGATGTATCACTGCACGTCAATCTACTCGTATGTGCTGGTTCAATGTGTTCACGTGGCGAGTTAGGTCCAGATGATACTTGCGGTCTTGGCACAGAGGACATTAATCCTGGCGCCGATTGGGCGCATCCTTGCTGACACCGATTGGAGTAAGTGACGCGTTTCGCATTATCGCTATCTACTTTCTGAGCTGGTCACAAATTGCGTGCTACGCAACTTGAGTTGCCTGATTAATTGCATTGTTGCAAGGGTCTTGAACTCGTTTTCTTCGCGTTTGCAAGCTGCGCAGATTAGGAAAGCTTTAGCGTTTCTCGAACAGTCTTCCACGTAAATGAGGTGCTTTCCCGCAGTGTTAGCGGGACATTCTTGATTAAATTGAGCTTACAGAGAGCTTTGTGTTTCAGTATTTTATATGACTCGGTGCTCTTTAAATTGGAGCAGATTCTCGGTTAGTTTTACGAGACTTTATGTTCATTTTCTTGGAAACTTATTCTCTGTCATTTTAATGTATGTGTCGAGATTTTATGGTAAGTAAATGACTTGTTGAACCACACTCGATTCGAATCTGAGAACCAAACTACTGTCCTACAAGTGTCCGTCTAAACTATAACCAATTTTTCTAGGTTTCTCATTTGTCTCCTCATTGCGCTGATGTTCCGTTGCAACACAGTGGCCAAAAACTCTGATTATTCAGCTTATACGCAGACATTATACGACATCGTTTAACTGATGCGCCGGCTGGAGTGGCCGAGCGGTTAAAGGCGCTACAGTCCGGAACCGCACGACCGGTACGGTCGCAGGTTCGAATCCTGCCTCGGGCATGGGTGTGTGTGATGTCCTTAGGTTAGTTAGGTTTAAGTAGTTCTAAGTTCTATGGGACTTATGACCACAGCAGTTGAGTCCCATAGTGCTCAGAGCCACTTGAACCATTTAACTGATGCGTAACGGCCTTTGCACTCGCTCGTCTACCGTGATATTGATACTAGCGTAAGTAAAGTAGGATGCCATACTACATGCAACAGACAGAAGCAAACGACGCTTATACACACATAAAAAAAGTATTGCATACACCGGTTTCCAGTACTCCTGAAGATAGACGTTGACTGTGGATATTTTATCACAGACACAGTCCCTTTGACTGTTCAGAGATGTCACTAAACCCGCCCAAAGATGTAAACAACCATGCATGAGCAGCGTCTATTGGACAGAGGGCATCCGACAGCCGATTGGTTCCAGTCGTTCCACCAGGAAAGAGGTACCCAATTCCTATTGTCTGTAGTTCAACCATGCTTTGACGGCCAATACCGCGGTTCGATCGCGTCCGCATAGTTACTTTGTGCCAGGAAGGGCTCTCAATGAGGAAAGTGTCCAGGCGTCTCGGAGTGAACCAAAGCGGTGTTGTTCGGACGTGGAGGAGATACAGAGAGACAGGAAAAGTCGATTAAATGCCTCGCTCAGGCCGCCCAAGGCCTACCACGGCAGTGGATGACCACTACCAATGGAATATGACCACTACCAAAGGAACCTGACAGCAACGCCACCATGTTGAATAATGTTTTTCGCGCAGCCACAGGACGTCGTGATACGACTCAAACTGTGCGCAATAGGCTGCATGATGCGAAACTTCACTCCCGACGTCCATGGCGAAGCCCTCCTTTGCAACCGCGACACCATGCAATGCGGTACAGATGGGCGCAAAAACATGCCGAATGGACCGCTCAGTCCGCAGCTCGTGGTCGTGCGGTAGCGTTCTCGCTTCCCGCGCCCGGGTTCTCGGATTCGATTCCCGGCGGGGTCAGGGATTTTCGCTGCCTAGTGATGACTGGGTGTTGTGTGATGTCCTTAGGTTAGTTAGGTTTAAGTAGTTCTAAGTTCTAGGGGACTGATGACGATAGATGTTAAGTCCCATAGTGCTCAGAGCCATTTGGACCGCTCAGGATTGGCATCACATTCTGTTCTCCGATGAGTGTCGCATATGCCTTCAACCATACAATCGTCGGAGACGTGTTTGGAGGCAACCCGGTCAGGCTGAACGCCTTAGACAAACTGTCCAGCGAGTGCAGCAAGGTGATGCTTCCCTGCTGTTTTGGGGTGGCATTATGTGTGGCCGACGTACGACGTTGGTGGTCATGCAAGGCGCCGTAACGGTTGTACGATACGTGAATGCCAACCTCCGACCGATAGTGCAACCATATCGGCAGCCTATTGGCGAGGAATTCGTTTTCATGGACGAAAATTCGCGTCCCAATCGTGCACATCTTGTGAATGACATCCTCCAGGATAACGACATCGCTCGACTAGAGTGGCCAGCATGTTCTCTAGACATGAACCCTACCGAACATGCGGGAGTAGACCGAAAAAGGCTGTTTATGGAGGACGCGACCCAGCAACCACTCTGAGGAATCTACGCCGACTCGCCGTTGAGGAGTGGGACAATCTGAACGAACAGTGCCTTGATGAACTTGTGGATAGTATGCCACGATAAATACAGGCACGAATCCATGCAAGAGGAAGTGATATTGGGTGTTGAGGTACCGGTGTGTACAGAAATCTTGACCTCCACCTCTGAAGGTCATGGCGTATGGTGGTACAACATGCAATGTATGGTTTTCATGAGCAATAAAAATGGCGTGAATGGTGTTTATGTTGATCTCTATTCCAATTTTCTGCACAGGTTACGGAACTCTCGGAAACGAGGTGATGCAAAACTTTTTTTGATGTGTGTATTTCAGTACTCTTCAGCCATTACAACACCAGTATTCATTTCTATATAAGGTATGAAGAAGCCGTATGCTATCCATAGAAACTGGAACAGCACCGCTAATGGTATATTTTGGAAGACGAGAAGAATATAAATTTTGATTAATGTTATTTCTTTTAAGAGAAGTCTGAGGTAAGACTGCAGCACTGCGTAGCTAGTTTGTCGGAATAATTACTGTCAGCTAACTTCGTTCACTCGCTCAGAGCCGACAGAAAGGCCAGCCCCCCCCTCCCTGAGTTATGCATTAACATATCAACTGATTAAGCTGTTTCGTTTTTACAGAAATTCTTTGTTAACATTGTACCCTTTTCAAAAAAATGTTCGTTTTGTTAAGCTTAGTACTTGTGACTCTTCAGACTTTCCCGGTGGATATGTTGTAAATAGTCTTCACGGGTTTGCCGCCGGGTGACGTGTAAATTCCACAATATTTCCTCGGAGCAATTGTCCGAAATCTTCAGATGGTTGAACTGTGCTGGTGGCTTGGTACGACTGACTGTATCCTCACGCCGACCCCTCTGTATATAGAACATGTGCGAAAGGAATGCGCAGGCGTGGAAATCACGCATGCGCAATAATTTGCAGATAGATGGCGCCATACTCAAACGCCCTCTGCCGAAAATCGCGGCCCTCCTGCGCGTTGCTGTGCGCTATGTTTACTAACAGTGCGTCCACGCGTTACTCACTAAAAACCATAGGACAACAGGGATGCGGGATTTCAACTGAGCACAGCCTGGAACCTTGCGTTGGTTGCTATTAAATTATGACGAGAAAATCAAGATTTTTCGATAACAGGATCGTCATAACATTGGTCTAATATGTTCTACTCGTATCTGCACAACAGTGCCAATGGTGACAGAATGCGCTGAGTGTATTGGCCAGGAAAAAAAACTTGTTTATTCAGTGTCGGTGCTTGCTGTTGACAACAGTAATATCCGCTTCACTCTTCGCCCTCACTCTTGCATTCAGCATTGCCCGACTCTAGCTTAGTTACTGTTTTGCTCTCTGTGATACCTGTACATTAACACTGGTACACAGCAGTATGGATTAGTTATTTCTGGATACGATTCATGTAGACGAAACACAATTTGTTCTGAAGAAACATGACTCGGCTCCCCTCCCTCGTAACTGCAAAGGCGAATCAATTCTCGAAACCCCGGAATATTCTCCCTCTCTACAGATTCTTCAGCCACAATCGGGCAATGAAAGATATTCAGTGACGGCAAGTAAAAATGTGTGCCGGGCCGGGACACAAAGCCGGATTTCCCGCTTTACGCAAGTGCTTGCGTAAAATGCTTCAAACTCCATCTGTCTGGAGCTTCATCTTGCATAAAAATTACCCATTTCTTGTTCTTCTTAACCGTTTGCTACCATATCACAACATTTTCAAATTTGTTACTATACACCGATAAGGGGTGCTAACCTCATCGACATGGGCGTGTCTGGAGAAATTTTGTGCACTTGGACGGGCGAGGACTCGGCAAGCACCATTGATTCACAAGACGCAGAATGTAACAGTATACATCCGGTCAGCTGCATATTAAACTGGAAACGATGTAGCAGGTTGGGCTGGTCAAAGACAGTGCAAGGGGGGTCTTTCAGTCTCTAATTTTATCTTAAGATTGCGAGAATGCTCTGTATGTGTTCAAGAACTGACAATGAGGGACATACTGCACAGTCATGTATCTATATTCACAATGATACTCGCAAAGTAGAGAAGCGGCAGTTTAGCTATGATACTGAAATTGGTAAACATTCTATCGCATCATTGGTCGGTGTTGAAATTACTGTAAAATTGCTAGAATTGTTCACACTATCAACTGTGATGCTTATTATTACAGCACGTCGACAGTCTCTTTTCCATCCCATCCATCCACTGGCATGCTGTTGGCTACAGCATAATGTTTGACTGACACCGCTTGTTTGAGTTGGAGAAAGAGTTTTGGTGGAAGGGCAACACCTTCTGGGGATGGCTAGCACCAAGACAGTGATCGCGTACGTGATTGCATTACGAGGAATCAGTCAAAATGGAACGCAGAGCCATCAGCCATTCTAACACTGTAGCAGGTGAGTTTAAATGTAGAGGTTGTCAGTCACCTTCGGACTGCAGTTTGGAAACTCTCCACAATGCAGCCAAACTCTTCCAGTTTCCTTATGTTGTATCTGTCTTTTATTTAAAATCATCCAATGTGTGTAGTGTGTTATGGTAGCAGCAGTAACAACATAATTTACACCATGCAACATCTAGTTTTCTGCAAGAGGTAATGGATCAGAACGTGTTAATGTCAGTTTAGAACCTGACACAGACCTTGAAGTCGTGGTGTAAAAACAAAATGTATAGCAGTGTACAAAGCGTGTTAGAGCAGAAAAAACAATGTTTCAAACAACAGAACAGGCTCTCAGGGAGCATATCTTGTTACTTCAGTATAGTCTGTGGAATACTATCATCCTCCTACAGTTCAGGTGATGAAACTTTAAATTAGTCTGTGCAATTGATTAATACCTGTATATTTAATAGGATCGTCACATGTGCTCGATGCCAGCATGCATGCGTTATTTGTTTTGATGTATGGGAAGAGAGAGATGCGGTGAAAATCTTATCGAGTTCTCTATAGTTCATAATTTTTCTCTGTTGGATGGTACAGAAAAACGAAGACAGCATGTTGGGGGCGCTAGACGTGAAGGGACCCTGAGAGTTGCAGATCTGTACTACTTGTATGTAGTTTGGCGACGCACCAAAGTTCAGTAGCAAAATCCTCGTCCTTCTCCCTGTTCCAATTTCCATCGAATGGTCAAAACACACTCCTGTCGCAGTAACTCAGCTTAGCCTGTTTCTACATGAGTTACAGAACGTGGTAGATCTCCGACTTCTACTTAGTTCCAACTTACATTGGAACGATTATATGCGCAAAGCTGTAGGGATGGTAGCGCAACTTCTGAGGGGCAGTTGCAAGTTGCTTAGGGAATACCTAAAACCACGTTGGAATTTTGCTGTAGCAGATAAGTTTGAGGAAGTTTACTCATTTCGAGATATGAAAGGCTAGAAATATGATTCACTTGTGGCTGTAATCGTTAAAGGACTTCCCCATCGGATACAAAGCAGGTATGTGGTTGAATGGAAAGACTTGATTCCAAATCATAGACAGCATTTCTACCGAAAGCTTAGCACTAGAGATCTGAAAAGCTAGTGTGCATTTCTTATGACCTCAATCAGACCAACTACAACTGTTTGTGATGCTTCTCAATCTACCATCGCCTATAACTCAATGGATAAATCGCAGAAACTCTGACATGGCATTGAGACAGGATGCCTTACAAATACTGGAGAAATACCGAGCAGAGGCATGAGGGAGTTGCAAATACTGATTTCATACCATGCTCTTTAGCCGAATCACTTTCAAAATTAGGTAATTTTATTACGAGGGTGCACCATCGGCGATGAGTAACTGCACCACTGATCTGATAATATACACTTCTATGATCACCGTCTATATTCAGTGACACGGTATTTGTCTGGAAAAACTATGTCATTCGGAGGTAATGCCATACCTCTATTTATAAAACCAGTATATCTTTTAACATGGATGTTTGTGTGCATCTGTAGAACCAAGACCGTTTGTGATAGTAACAAACAGTAGTTGTTGCGACCAAATTTTTTAACATCTGGCGGTTTGTGAGACGATATGCCTCTATTTCTGAAGAGACAGTGGTAGCACTCACAAGAAAAACTTATGAGACACATCCACCCATCACTGGTTTTCTCTCAGCATTATTTCATATCATCAGAATCATTTATTGGCGAAGTATTATACTTAGTAGTAGGGGATGCGTGATAGGTTCACCTTGAGCATCAGGCTTATAAAGTAAGTGTTTGTGTTCCTATATGTGCAAAGGAAATGACTTAGGGTCCACTCTTAAGGGGCTCCGGAAAGCCCTATACTTGCAATGTTAAAATAACGCTTATAAATTACATCTTTCCTCACAAAGTGTTTGAGGTAGGAAGTTGAACTTTTTACAGATTATTTATTAGAATATGGGCTACAACTTAACACAGGGACTTTACAAAATTTTAGTTCAGTTATTAAAGATGATTTTTTTTCAATTGTAATGAAAATCCACAACATTTTTTGCAATTTTTTATTTATATATTCAAAAATATACAGTTTTTTGGAAAAACGCTGTGTTAAATTATGCAGAAGGTACTGTGTAACATTTACTGAAAGTTTGAAACAAATATGTTTGGAAGATTCTTAGAAAACATGTAATTAGTATGAGAAAATAAAAGTTTTGGGAATCGAGCGACAAAGATTGGATTAACTTTTTAGTGCATTCCAGGCCCATAGGATGGATTATCTTCATCCTCTGCAAACTCCTCCTCCAGCTTCCTCTTGTTCCTCCTCCTGTTTACTCTTGCTTGTATTTCTAGACTCTTTACAGCCCTGTCTGCAGCCCGAAGGCGTTCCTTGTCTAAAGCAAGCATCGCTCGTTGTTGTGTTCGTAGATTTTGCTACCATTTTCTTCAGTTGCAGTTACTGCAACACTGTTCCAAAAGGTGGTCATGTATGAACACTTATCACATTTCAGTTGTATTTCACTAGCAAGTCCTACGTGCTTTATTATGGAGAGTTCCAGACCAACTTCACTACAATGAATACATCTTGCACAGTTTGAAAAAATTCCTTTGAGAGCCGACATACCAAATATTTCATTCACATCCGATTCGCCCATAAAACATTCATAGTTTTCACTCATTGAACCAAGCTTCTTCTGTGAAGTATTTTCTTTCCCACTTTGACTGCTATGGGCAGGTGTACTTGAGAGGTTAGGTTCACTCACTTGGTTATCGTCTTTATTGTTTACAGTAATAACACATACCTTTGGCTTTCCAACATTTCTCCTTTTCTTAAAAGCCTTCAGAGGATTTCTAATAACTTTACTTTTACTCATTATTATACTTCAACAAAACAGAGACTCAAGAAACAGAATTAATTACGAATATTTTCGAGATAACGACAGAGTAAATAAACATGAAACAATCGACAATCACACCAGCGATATATATTGAACCATCACAGGTTAGCCACAACACATACTTTATCTCACATCACTAAAATGTACCTGATGAACACGGACGTTAATAATAACACCATTTGACAGCAGTTTAACAGCGCCACAGTGGGTCACGCCCATGTAGAACACATTTCAAAAAAAATTTAAAAATAGTTGTAGTCTTCGGAATTGAATAAATTATACATCTATTAAAAGGTAATAGTCTGCAGATTCAGAAAACGCAAAAAAGTAAAAATTGAAGTTTTCGTGATTTTGAGCCTTTCCGGTGCCCCTTAAGGAAGGTACGGATTTCATGTGGAATACTGTGATAGCAAAGGGAAGAGTATGTCAGGTCATAAGACTAGTACAGATATTTCGATTTCCAGGGCCAAAACCATCAGCAGGGTGTAGTTCAGATACTTCTGTCATTGTTGAATGTCGTTCAATTGAGACTGCGATCGTAATGTTTAATTGTAAGTATAGCGATCAAATATGTTTGCGACAGATTTCCTAGGATAGTTTTGTCCTGCGGTGCGTGACGCGCTGGTGGTGGCCTGTGGCGGGAATGATTTATGTTTCCTGTAACGGCAGGAGCTGTCCGAATGGAGAGGCCTGTTGGGTGTAGTAATGTAGCTGACTTAACCATCTCGACATGCCCAAATAGCGTCCAAGGTGCCTCTCCAGGCGGGTGTAAAATGCATGTGCGTAACGGAAAATATTGAACGCTAAAATGATGATTTGCCCCTGTCTGACTACCCCCTGAAGCAGATCTTAGGATCTCTTAATGCTCTTTAACATACAAATTACAACCTCAACTTAAATGAATGATTAAGGGAACTAATACTACTAAATGATAAACTTTGTTTCTTATTGTACGTTTATTATAGTTTCTGATCAGTTGCCCAACTCTGCCCCTTTTTACGGCCACGCGATCTAACATAAATAATGCGAAATGACTGACATCATCTACGTACCAAACACTAGAAGGCACTGCTTTCAAAGAAGATCCACGGTGGTGTGGAACCTCAGTGGAAACAAAATAGCGTGATCACAGCTGTTTAGCTTTATAGCCCTAATAAGCCAATGCAGTTAGCAATATCACCATATGTACTGTGTCACGTTCGTCGGAGTGATGGTTCTTGTACACGTCTGCAACGATGGAAGATCTCCGGCCACCTCAGTGGAAATAAAATAGCGTGATCACAGCTGTTTAGCTTTATAGCTCTAATAAGCCAATGCAATTAGCAATATCACCATATGTACTGTGTCACGTTCGTCGGAGTGATGGTTCTTGTACACGTCTGCAACGATGGAAGATCTCCGGCCACAAAATAAAACTCTTTCAAACACTAGGACGGCATAAGGCGGTCCTCTGACTAATATAGCCTACTCTAATACCGTCTTTTCCTCTCTGTGTTCTACAGACAGGAACGTGAACTCCTAGCCACAAGGACATAGTTCAAATAACATCTCAACGTAAATAGAGGCAGTAGAAGTGCTCTCAATCACTGATAGTTGCGTACTAAATGACAACTTCCAACACGGGCGCGAAGTCCAGAATCATATAAGTTCACAACAGTACAGTGCCTAACTGTTCTATCTGTAAACTCTCCTGAGAGCAAAGACAGCAAGTACGCCTGTACCAACAAAGCTCATACTGAGCGACCGTCACACACAGGCGCTCAAAAACGGAAGACTTCATCCTCTCCTCCGCTGGCTTCCCAGCATGGCTCGGCTCCCCTCCCTCGTAACTGCAAAGGCGAATCAATTCTCGAAACCCCGAAATATTCTCCCTCTCTACAGATTCTTCTGAACGCTAACCAACCATATTTTAGTCTTTTGTCATCCAGTGTAGAAAGTCCACTAGCAAATACCTCTACTCGTACAATGGTATGCTTCTGAATAAAAATCCTTGGAAATAACCCAGCATGCATGATTTCTAAGATGCGAACTTTACGGAAGGCGAACTACTCGAGGTTAAGAGGAATGTCGTTACACGTATTGCCCAATTGCATTGAGGTTGACGGACAGCATTTTGAGCATTTATTGCATTAATGTGGTATTTACAGGTAATCATGCTATAACAGCATGCGTTCTCAGAAATGATAAGTTCACAAAGGTACATGTATCATATTGGGACAACCGAAATAAGATGTTCAAACATACTTACGTTGTGCATTTTAATTTAAAAAACCTACCTGTTACCAACTGTTCATCTAAAATTGTGATCCTTATGTTTGTGACTATTACAGCGCCATGTACAACAAAGCGAAAAAAGTGGTCCATTCATATTTCTTTACAGACTACACGAATATGTAATAAAAGTGGGGGTTTCTGTTTTAAAAAACGCAGTTGATATCCTTTTGACCTATGGCAGCGCCATCTAGCGGGCCAACCATAGCGCCATCTGGTTTCCCCCTTCAAGCTAGACGAGTTTCGTTCTTTGTAGTGTTTTCGTTCGACGCTTATTTCGTGAATATTTGGCCCAGTCTCTATCAATGGACCACCGTTTATACGATGTACAACCTATCAAATGATACCTAATTGTGGTTGTAGATGAGTGCTTGTAAGATGCGAAACTATAGCCACCTTACAAGCGAACTAATACTTAATATGTGTTGAGCAGCTTCCATGAATGCATCGTAATTTGAGAAGATTCAATATGGACATGTGTTTGTGCTTGACTGTTACTCCCTGCTATGTAAATTGTCTGGTTGACTGATTCTGCACTTTTTGCACCTTTATTTAGTTGAGGGAACATTGATTGTATTGTGTGCATCTAGCAGGTGAAAGACAGGTGGAATACACGTTTGCTGGTTCTCTACACATGAGGAACACCTTAGTTGACTTTGTAAATTATAGAGATGATTTGGAATCTGTTACATCACCGACATTGGTATTCGCTAGTGTAAATACCAGTTTCCTCTATTTATTTATTATTTTTTTTTTTTTAGTTTTTACTAAAGGTCTACACAGACAGGATAAGTTTGTAGTTATTCAGCGGTTTAGAGCACTCTCCAGCTCACTTAAGTTTCGGGTTTCTAGAGAAATAATTTCCAGTCTATATCTTAAGAATTATGTTGTGTGAGTGACACTGTTATGCATGTGATATTGGTATGTGCTTGAGAGTGTTTGTGCACTACACTATTTTCGGCTGTTTAAGCGTTGTTGGCGAATCTGTAGGCTGTGCAATGCGTTACTTCAACAGTTTGCGGGTTGTTTTAGTGTCTGTACATCAGTGTACCGCATTATTTCGGCGATTTACGAGTAGTTTGCATGCAGTGCTTTATTTCGACTGTTTAAAATCAGCAAGTCTGCTTGCAGAGCATTGTACATGCATTATTTTGACAATTTAGGAGGTGTTTACGTGTCTGTATGCTGTGTACAACATTATTTCGGCAATTTCCGAGTTGTTTTCGTGTCCACACATCAGTGTACTGCATTATTTACAAGTAGTTTGCATGTCGGTAAACTGTGTATTGTGGCCCCAAGCGTGTCAAAAATGGTTCAAATGGCTCTGAGCATTATGGGACTTAACTGCTCAGGTCATCAGTCCCCTAGACTTAGAACTACTGAAACCTAGCTAACCTAAGGACATCACACACATCCATGCCCGAGGCAGGACTCGAACCTGCGACTGTACTGATCGCGCAGTTCCAGACTGAAGTGCCGAGAACCGCTTGGCCACTCCGGCCGGCCCAAGCATGTCAGAGCAAGTGTTTTGTATCAGTGTAATAAATATACTATGTTAAATCCGTCCATAAATAAATTGTACCAAAAATTAATAAAGTACACTCCTTCCCCTCTCCAGCGGCCCAGAACTGGTTGAGTCCTTTTCTCGCTATTTTTCCCCCTGCAGACCGACATCTAAGATTACGCCACGGGAGGGACGATGGTGCCCTCTGGTGGCGGTACCGAATAATAGGTCAGTTGGACTCTGGACCCCATGGTGACACACTTGATGGTGGTACTGCCTCAAAATGTTTCAAATAATAAAGACTGTTTAAATAAAGACATACATTAATCTTATCCAGCACAACTGAGTCCTTTTCCCACAAATTCCTGGGAAGAGGTGGTGTTTGGATGACTTAGATTAGTGGAGGTAGTCCAAGTGCCCTTTTTTCCCGCCATTTTCTTATGTTAGTAGAGGTAGCTGTGCATGTCCTGATGCTGGCCGGAGTGGGTGTGCAGTTCTAGGTGCTACAGTCTGGAACCGCTCGTCCGCTATGGTCGCAGGTTCGAATCCTGCCTCGGGCATGGATGTGTGTGATGTCCTTAGGTTAGTTAGGTTTAAGTAGTTCTAAGTTCTAGGGGACTTATGACCACAGCAGTTGAGTCCCATGGTGCTCAGAGCCATTTGAACCATTTGAACCATTGTCCTGATGGAATTTGGACTTCCTGCCATTTTCTGGGGGAAAGGAGGGGATTAGGTTATTGGAAGTAGCCCAATTGACATATCTTCCCTCCAAAATTTGAACTTCCCACCATGATATCATTGCAGCATTGCCATATCTATCGCCGCCATCTTGGATCCGCAAACTTGAATAAATTTGACAACAAAGGTGAGTGGGTAGAGGCCTGCTTTGTTCCACTACTACTCCATTCCTGACAGAAACGCACCTCTGCCTCACCCAACCTTTCAAAAATGGATCAAATGGCTCTAAGCACTATGTGGGACTCAACATCTGAGGTCATCAGACTACTAGACTTAGAACTACTTAAACCTAACTAACCTAAGGACATAACACACATCCAAGCCCAAGGCAGGATTCGAACCTGCGACTGTAGCAGTAGTGCGGTTCCGGACTGTAGCGCCTAGAACCGCTTGGTCACAGCGGGCGGCTCCCAACCTTTCAACTCATGAAACACGGTGGCCTACCCAACTGACACGACAATTGGTCAGTGGGACCTCACGTCCATATACGTCAAACGATCAATCACACACACAATCCTCTCACACTGCAGAATGATGCCATCTGTCAACATTCCTGGGTGTCTGGATACGCTTCAGAAGTTTCGCTGGAAAGCGCTTACACACCCTCGATACAGGCCTGGTCTCTTGCCCTGTCCATGTGCACTAAGAGCCAAAAAAACTGGTAGATCTGCCTAATATCGACTAAGGCCCCGCGAGCTTGCAGAAGTGCTGCAAAATGATGCACAGACTCGACTAATGTCGGAAGTAGTGCTGGAGGGAACTGACACAATAAATCCTGCAGAGCTGTCCAGAAATCCGTATGAGTACGATGGGGTGGAGATCTCTTCTGAACAGCACGTTGCAAGGCATCCCAGATATGCTCAATAATGTTCATGTATGGGGAGTCTGGTGGCCATCAGAAGTGTTTAAACTCAGTAGAGTGTTCCTGGAGTCACTCTATAGCAATTCTGGACGCATGGAGTGTCGTATTGTTCTGCTGGAATTGCTATGTCTTTCGGGATGCGCAATGGAAATGAATGGTTGTAGGTGATCAGACAGGATGCTTACGTACGTGTCACCTGTCCCCGTATCAGAAGTCCCATATCACTTCAACTGCACACCCCCCCCCCCCCCCCCCACACCGTTAGAGCCTCCAGCAGCTTGAACAGTTCCCTGCTGACATGCAAGGTCCGTGGATTCATGAGGTTGTCTCCATACCTGTAGACTACTCGATGCAATTTGAAACGAGAATCGTCCGGCCAGGCAACATGTTCCCAGTCATCAAATGTCCCCCCTGCGGGTCCGGGGTAAGAATAGGCCCGAGGTATTCCTGCCTGTCGTAAGAGGCGACTAAAAGGAGTTTCAACCGTTTCGGCCTTCAATGTGATGGTCCCCATTGGGGTTTGACCTCCATTTTTCAAAATTCTACAGAAGTAAGAGCCTTTAGGGGAAGGACACCTTACGTGGTGTATCACCGGTCCTCAGTCCTCAGTCCTCATCAAATGTCGGTGTTGACGGTCCCAGGCGAGGTGTAAGGCCTTCCGTCGCGCAGTCATCAAGGGTACACGAATGGGCCTTCGACTCCGAAAGCCCATGTAGATGATGTTTCGTTGAATGGTTCGCACGCTGACAGTTGTTGATGGCTCAGCATTGAAATCTGCAGCAATTTGAGGAAGGTTTGCACTTTTGTCACTTTGAACGATTCTCTTCAGTTGTTGTTGGCCCCGTTCATGCAGAATTTTTTTCCGGCCGCAGTGTCGTCGGAAATTTGATGTTGTACTGGTTTCCTACCATTCATGGTACACTCTTGAAATGGTCGTACGGAAAAATAGCCATTCCATCGCTACCCTGAAAATGCTGTATCTCATCGCTAGTACGCCGACTTTAACACTGCGTTCAAACTCACTTAAATCTTAATAACTGGCCATTGTAGCAGTAGTAACCGATCTAACAACTGCGCCAGACACTTGTTGTCTTACATAGGCGTTGCCGACCGCAGTGCCGTATTCCGCCTGTTCACATATCTCTGTATATGAATACGCATGCCTATACCCGTTTCTTTGGCGCTTGAGTATATCTGGAGACCTGAAGAAACACATTTGAAGACGTCAGTTTCCTCTGGACGAAGAGTTTCATGCCTGGGTACAATCGTCGTTCCATAGGTAAATAAAAACATTTTTCTGTGAAGGCACTTACAGGCTTATATCACAGTGGGATAAAGTATTAACAATTACGGCGATTACTTGTGAAATAATAAACAGTTTAGTTAATTTTTTCTATCTGTCTTGTTTTCATTTGACTGCTCCGTATATTTCTATGGATGCCAGTAACGCCGCTGAACCCATACACACACAGCACCTAGTGGCATGTTTTAGTAGCTAGGTTTTGTAACCGTGACTCTCAATCAGGTGAGCACTGATGGTGAGGACGCGTGCTTGTGATGCCATACTATTTTTTTTAAGCAAATTTTGGTTGTTGCAGGGGCCGGACACAAATAGCGCAAGCAATGCTTGAACACAAATGCAGATGCAACCGAAGCCCGTTGGTAACGCTGTTGTATTTGACCCCAAATGGCGTCTGTGCAATGTCGCCTATACGTTGCAAGTCTCAGTCGAACGTGGGCAAAGCGTTGGCGCTCGTATGGTGGGTGCTTTCGTAATCAATGTAGCCGAACTGTCTGGTGTTTGAAGAGACAGGGAAAGTGGAAAAACATCATTAATTTTCAAATAGTCAAAATACGAGTTTTAAATTTAGTGCCATATTGTTACTTACCATAAGCCAATACCGGCTCCTAAATTCATGTCGTTTTTGATTAACTATTTTTCTCAAGAAGTTATTGTGTCAGTTATATCCGATTTAATTACAATGTATGCTAAGCAACAGCCCTGCACAATAGCTACAAAAAAATGTTCAAATGTGTGTGGAATCTTATGGAACTTAACTGCTAAGGTCATCAGTCCCTAAGCTTACACACTACTTAACCTAAATTATCCTAAGGACAAACACACACACCCATGCCCGAGGGAGGACTCGAACCTCCGCCGGGACCAGCCGCACAGTCCGTGACTGCAGCGCCCTAGACCGCTCGGCTAATCCCGCGCGGCTACAATAGCTACACACTTTAAAGTAAAGTACAGAGAGCAGTGCGAAGAGCGTTACCATCGCGCAAATAAAGGTAACAAATTTTATTGTTAAGCACATGGACCATTATTTTAAAATTGATCAAGTTTTGTTTTATAACCAGGGCCAATTTCAAATTAAGAGTGTTGCATCAGATTCAATTTTTGTGTTACGTAAATTCATGCAGTTTTGGTTTGGTTGAAAGTTATTGACAATTTACATTCTCGCAGTGGATAAGTTTCGTACAGGACAAGGCGACGAGATAAAATACACGTTCGCATGCCATTCCCATTCTAAGAGTTGTGTTGCTGGCTACTGTCAGTTACGTAATTGCAACCACCATTACAAACATAAATGTTTCAAATCATTTGATCGGATGAGTCTTGTTTCACATTGTTTCCAACTTCCGGCCGAGTTTATGTCCCAAGAGTGAAACATGGCAGCGGGTTTGGTGATGATTTGGTTAACCGCTTTGAGGTGTTCCATGGGCACTATCGTTACTCAGCAAGGTTGCGATATTGCCAGGAATTACGTTACAATACTGGCTGATAAGATTCATACTTTGGAGGGGAGTGTGGGTGAGTGCTATCCAACTCTATCGTCGTTACCTCGACTTGGCCGGCCGCGGTGGTCTAGCGGTTCAGGCGCTCAGTCCGGAACCGCACGACTGCTACGGTCGCAGGTTCGAATCCTGCCTCGGGCATGGATGTGTGTGATGTCCTTAGGTTAGTTAGGTTTAAGTAGTTCTAAGTTCTAGGGGACTGATGACCACAGATGTTAAGTCCCATAGTGCTCAGAGCCATTTGAACCAACCTGGACTTGCCACTATTTCGCAGGAAGAATGGTGTAAGGTTCCCTTGTAAACCATTCAGGACCTGTATTAGTGCGTTCCGAACTGCTGGGAAGTCGTTTCGAAGGCCAACGGTTATTCTACGAGAGTAGCACCCAACCTGTGGGTAAAATGTCACTTTCAGAGGGGTAAAAGCAAAATGGTTCAATTGTGTTTCGGTCAAATCATTGCTGCTATGACTATTTTATAACACTGTAATACTGGTTACATAAGTTACCAACAATATTAACTTTTTTCAAATACTGGCATTAGCGAGTGGCACAAAGTGGTGGAAATTACAGCTTGTTAAATAAATATATGAACAACATCCACCTTAGATAGTTCACCTAATAGACCATACCTTGCACTTTGTTCCATTCATCTATGACAGTAAAATTGAGACAGGTAGATGGAAAATGACTTCTCCGAGTTGTAGGTAGCTCCCACAATAGACTGGAAATCATTCAGTATTCCCTTTGCAACAGTAAACAAATCAAGTAACAACACTACAAAGTAGTAATTAGGTAATGTCTACTACACTTCTTTAGTGGCTGCGGTTAGACACAAAACATTGGTAGCCTGAAATGCCCACACATCAAGTGATTTAGCAATACAAATTGTAGTGCACACATTTTGACTCAGTTTATTTCAAACAGTGGCGTAGGCAGTGGGTGAATCAAGCACCGCTTATAACTGCCCACATCGTGTTGTGCCGACTCCACTGTAGCTTGAATGGATTTTTAAGCTTGTTTTATATGCCCGACTTCTAATTTCACCACACAAGTCTCCAGGGTTGAGCAGTTATTGCCCGATGATGACACGCAATACAGTTTGTTAAAGCGGAGTTCGCAGTTATTAATTATGTTTTTAGATTTAATTTTATTACTCGTACAGACACTCAACGTTCCTTTGTTTAACAGCGCGTCGTCAAAATAAGTATGAAATTCTAATGTCTTTGCAATACATAATGTCGACTATTGAGTTAAAGTTCGTACCTGTTTTGCCATTTTAGAGAAGAGAAACCTTAAGCGCTTCTGCTTCTATAGTCTGAGTATCAAATGTTCACTAATTTCAATCTACTTCCTATCTCAGTTCAGAATTTAACACAAATTATATATCAACGTCATTTCAGAGATATTACATCGGTTCCACACTAACGGAATAACACGTAATTGTCATTTAACATCACTTTTATTAATAATCCTTTTTCTTATGACGTAAATGTTAATGAATGATCACTATCTAGGGGGAAAGATGGATTGATCCTAATCATGAAATAATAGCTTTTAATGAGCCCGCAATCGTTAATTAAATAAAAAGTCACGTTCGAGGATGCTATGCGAACAACTTTCGTTACGTCCGTTTTCACGTATCTGTCAAAACTAATCGCGTCGCCCACAATTAAAATTAACACTGACGTTAACCCCTTTTGTCGGAACATCGAATCGTAACTATTATGTGAAAGTTTATTCTAGTCCCCGAATTAATTCCTTTCACATACCCGCACGACCGCACAGCAGAACGGAACACAAACGACTTGTTTTAACAACTGAACAACGAAATGACGTTGCATAACGACAATGTCCGCCCAATGAACATCTCTTTGACTTTATTTTTTGTACTCTGCTTCGTTAAATTATTCGTAATTACAATTTATTCAGCTATTTAACAAAACATCTAACAAAAAATAAAATAAATTTATCCCAATGTAACGTAAAAGATCGGTTATACGCTCCAGGGAGAAGTGGTCCAGAGGAAGCGTGTTGTGTAACAAGTGTTTACCCTCAAAGCGGATCGTTAGCTTTATGTTCTGAGATTGTGTTGTATGTAGCCCAGCAATGAACTGAAAAAATTCTTTTTCATACTAATGTTAGTGCTAAAGTTAATTACGTTGGAGGGAGGGGGATGAGGGCGCCAGGTAATACCTGACTGCACTCAGGGGTAATGGCGTAAGGGAGACTGGGAACAACTGTCCTACACCGCAGTAGGCACGGTGAGTGTTGTGTTTCTATATTTTGGCCACTATTACGTGATGACTTTATTTTTGAATATTTTTTTACCAGTAATACATTGAAGAGCTAAAGAAAGTGCTACACCCCCCTAATACCGTGTAGGGCCCCCACGAGCACGCAGTAGTGCCGCAACACGACATCGCGAGGACTTGACTAACGTCTGAAGTGGCGCTGGAGGGAACTGACACCGTGAATCCTGCAGGCTGTCCATAAATCCGCAAGATTGCGAGGGGTGGAGATCTCTTCTGAACAGGACGTTGCAAGGCATACCAGATATGCTCAATCATGTTCATGTCTGGGCAGTCTGGTTGAAAATGTCCAAATGTGTGTGAAATCTTACGGGACTTAACTGCTAAGGTCATCAGTCCCTAAGCTTACACACTGTTGTTGTTGTTGCTGTGGTCTTCAGTCCTGAGACTGGTTTGATGCAGCTCTCCATGCTATCCTATCCTGCGCAAGCTTCTTCATCTCCCAGGACTTACTGCAACCCACATCCTTCTGAATCTGCTTAGTGTATTCATCTCTTGGTCTCCCTCTACGATTTTTCCCCTCCACGCTGCCCTCCAATGCTAAATTTGTGATCCCTTGACGCCTCAGAACATGTCCTACTAACCGGTCCCTTCTTTTTGTCAAGTTGTGCCACAAACTCTTCTTCTCGCCAATTCTATTCAATACTTCGTCATTAGTTATGTGATCTACCCACCTAATCTTCAACATTCTTCTGTAGCACCACATTTCGAAAGCTTCTATTCTCTTCTTCTCCAAACTATTTATCGTCCATGTTTCACTTCCATACGTGGCTACACTCCATACAAATACTTTCAGAAACGACTTCCTGACACTTAAATCTATACTCGATGTTAACAAATTTCTCTTCTTCAGAAACGCTTTCCTTGCCGTTGCAAGTCTACATTTTATATCTTCTCTACTTCGACAATCATCAGTTATTTTGCTCCCCAAATAGCAAAACTCCTTTACTACTTTAAGTGTCTCATTTCCTAATCTAATTCCCTCAACATCACCCGACTGAATTCGACTACATTCCGTTATCCTAGTTTTGCTTTTGTTGATGTTCATCTTATATCCTCCTTTCAAGACACTGCCCATTCCGTTCAACTGCTCTTCCAAGTCCTTTGCTGTCTCTGATAGAATTACAATGTCATCGGCGAACCTCAAAGTTTTTATATCTTCTCCATGGATTTTAATACCTATTCCGAATTTTTCATTTGTTTCCTTTACTACTTGCTCAATATACAGATTGAATAACATCGGGGAGAGGCTACAACCCTGTCTCACTCCCTTCCCAATCACTGTTTCCCTTTCATGCCCCTCGACTCTTGTAACTGCCATCTGCTTTCTGCACAAATTGTAAATAGCCTCTCGCTCCCTGTACCTTTAGAATTTGAAAGAGAGTATTCCAGTCAACATTGTCAAAAGCTTTCTCTAAGTCTACAAATGCTAGAAACGTAGGTTTGCCTTCCCTTAATCTTTCTTCTAAGATAAGTCGTAGGGTCAGTATTGCCTCATGTGTTCCAACATTTCTACGGAATCCAAACTGATCTTCACCAAGGTCGGCTTCTACCAGTTTTTCCATTCGTCTGTAAAGAATTCGCATTAGTATTTTGCAGCTGTGACTAATTAAACTGATAGTTCGGTAATTTTCACATCTGTCAACACCTGCTTTCTTTGGGATTGGAATTATTATATTCTTCTTGAAGTCTGAGGGTATTTCGCCTGTCTCATACATCTTGCTCACCAGATGGTAGAGTTTTGTCAGGACTGGCTCTCCCAAGGCCGTCAGTAGTTCTAATGGAATGTTGTCTACTACCGGGGCCTTATTTCGACTCAGGTCTTTCAGTGCTCTGTCAAACTGTTGACGCAGTATCGTATCTCCCATTTCATCTTCATCTACATCCTTTTCCATTTCCATAATATTGTCCTCAAGTACATCGCCCTTGTATAGACCCTCTATATACTCCTTCCACCTTTCTGCTTTCCCTTCTTTGCTTAGAACTGGGTTTCCATCTGAGCTCTTGATGTTCATACAAGCGGTTCTCTTTTCTCCAAAATTCTCTCTAATTTTCCTGTAGGCAGTATCTATCTTACCCCTAGTGAGATAAGCTTCTACATCCTTACATTTGTCCTCTAGCCATCCCTGCTTAGCCATTTTGCACTTCCTGTCGATCTCATTTTTGAGACGTTTGTATTCCTTTTTGCCTGCTTCATTTACGGCATTTTTATATTTTCTCCTTTTACCAATTAAGTTTAATATTTCATCTGTTACCCAAGGAGTTATACTAGCTCTCGTCTTTTTACCTACTTGATCCTCTGCTGCCTTCACTACTTCATCCCTCAGAGCCACCCATTCTTCTTCTACTGTATTTCCCCCCATTTGTGACAATTGTTCCCTTATGCTCTCCCTGAAACTCTGAACAGCCTCTGGTTTAATCAGTTTGTCCAGGTCCCATCTCCTTAAATTCCCACCTTTTTGCAGTTTCTTCACTTTTAATCTACAGTTCATAACCAATAGATTGTGATCAGAGTCCATATCTGCCCCTGGAAATGTCTTACAATTTAAAACCTGGTTCCTAAATCTGTCTTACCATTATGTAAGCTATCTGATACCTTCTAGTATCTCCAGGACTCTTCCATGTATACAACCTTCTTTCATGATTCTTGAACCAAGTGTTAGCTATGATTATGTTATGCTCTGTGCAAAACTGTACCAGGCGGCTTCCTCTTTCATTTCTTAGCCTCAATCCATATTCACCTACTATGTTTCCTTCTCTCCCTTTTCCTACTCTCGAATTCCAGTCACCCATGACTATTAAATTTTCGTCTCCCTTCAATACCTGAATAATTTCTTTTATCTCCTCATACATTTCTTCAATTTCTTCATCATCTGCAGAGCTAGTTGGCATATAAACTTGTACTACTGTAGTAGGCGTGGGCTTCGTGTCTATCTTGGCCACAATAACGCGTTCACTACGCTGTTTGTAGTAGCTTATCCGCACTCCTATTTTTTTATTCATTATTAAACCTACTCCTACATTACCACTATTTGATTTTGTGTTTATAACCCTGTATTCACGTGACCAAAATTCTTGTTCGTCCTGCCACCGAACTTCTCTAATTCCCACTATATCTAACTTGAACCTGTTCATTTCCCTTTTTAAATTTTCTAATCTACCTGCCCGGTTAAGGGATCTGACGTTCCACGCTCCGATCCGTAGAACGCCAGTTTTCTTTTTCCTGATAACGACGTCCTCTTGAGTAGTCTCCGCCCGGAGATCCGAATGGGGGACTATTTTACCTCCGGAATATTTTACCCAAGAGGACGCCATCATCATTTATCCATACAGTAAAGCTGCATGCCCTCGGGAAAAATTACGGCCGTAGTTTCCCCTTGCTTTCAGCCGTTCGCAGTACCAGCACAGCAAGGCCGTTTTGGTTAATGTTGCAAGGCCAGATCAGTCAATCATCCAGACTGCTGGCCCTCTTCAGGAACCACACGTTTGTCTGGCCTCTCAGCAGATACCCCTCCGTTGTGGTTGCACCTACGGTACGGCCATCTGTGTCACTGAGGCACGCAAGCCTCCCCACCAACGGCAAGGTCCATGGTTCATGGGGCATGGCTTACACACTACTTAACCTAAATTATCCTAGAGGAGAAACGCACACACACACACACACACACACACACACACACCCATGCCCGAGGGAGGACTCGAACCTCCGCCGGGACTAGCCGCACAGTCCACGAGTGCAGCGCCATAGACCGAGCAGTCTGGTGGCCAGAGGAAATGGCAGACATCCTGGAGATGGGCTATGTAAGAAGTGCTCCACACGAATCTGTGACAGTCGGGTGGCGATCCGCGGGTGTGCCGGGCGGCGCGCCTGGGCCGCTATTGGCGGGACAGCGGCAGAGGCAGCGCCTGTTGGCAGCGCCCGCGGCCGCCAGCGCTCGCTTTGAATGGGGAATGCAGGCGAGCGGGCACCGCCGCGCGTGTGTTTTGTTTGAGCCGGAGGAGTGGGGGGCGGCGCGGCTGGCCGGCAGCCCGCGTCGTGCTTTTATTTTTACCTCGTAATGCCGAGGCAAGGACGTCTGAGGGCGCGCCCGTCCAGTCGCGGGCCGAGCCCGTGCCCGCTCCGCTGCCGCCCTCTCCCACACCTCGCACCTGCGCACCGGCGACACCTGCTCCGTCTCGGGCGCCCCCTCGAGCCGCCCTCAAATGACGACGTCGCGTCTGCCCACATGCATCTCTCTGGTATTCGTCTGTGGGTGACCACCCTTCCTGTTGTGCTCCACGGACCGCATCCCGTCCCTTCCCCCATTTCGCATCCTTCCTGAGGCCATTACCACAGGACGAGAGCACATATCAACCAGACCCCTAAAAAGTGTGGCACCTAAATTTTAGATTAATAAAATAAACACTCTTATTTATAATACGACTGACACACACAGTGGTTACGGTTACTACAAGCCACACCACAAGTTGGGAAACGGGGCCACATTTCTAATAGTTTACTGTCGAGTTAAGATTTTCACACACAAATGTTTTACTCGTATCTTACAGAAACTAACAGTACGGCAATAAACAACCTTTTAAACACGCCGCTAACGGCAATCAAATCATTTATAGCAAAACAACAATCTTAAAAAAATTCTTAAAAAAATAGAAATACCTGTACGGCAATCAACGACCTTACTTGATTGCCGCTAACGGCAATCAAGTAATTTATAGCAATACAACAGTTAAAAAAAATTAAAGAACATTAGTAAACAGGCTACTAAAGTAAATACAGAACTTTGTTAATAAAGTACGGTGAGGTAATCAAGCTACCAACACCGCCATTTAAAAAAAAATCAAAAGTATCAGCAGACACACGATTACTGGCAATAAAGGAATGGAGGAATTTAATAAAGTTTTTAAACAAAAGTGTCCTGGAATATCATTAGAACATAACAGATATGACGCACGTGTAAGGCGGCCACAAATGACCCACTCAGGGATGCTCAGGCTAGGCAGAATACTGACCAATTTAAATGCGCCCGTAAACACAATTGCCACTCTCAGGCTGGTCACTCCACCGACTTCTAGCCAGCGAAAACTTGTAATAAGATGGCTTCACTTGCTGACTGAATTAGAGCTAAACTCGTGCAAGGAAAAATTACACCACACAGTCCTGAATGAGCAACCACATGATCAACCAACAAGAAGCATGAATTTACTCATAACATACGACAGAGTAGCGAAACAGTTAAACTGCCAAAACTACACCTACCATCAGGCAGTAACGAAAGGTGGAGGAAAGATCACTGTCTTCAATTACACCGGTGCCGGTGATAGGAAACCCTATCGCCGAAGGCCACAAGGCAGAAGAGACGCTGGTTACGCAAATTTATTACTTAATGATTAAACTTTCCACTAACTTAACTTGCAGTTATGCTCGAACAGGCAGTACACGACCTCCGATGGCAAGGATCCACACATCCGACCGCGCACGCTTCGCCAGTGTACCCAACAAGCCACGGTCACGCGACAACACGCTCTGTCACCGGAGTTCCCGTCTTCTCTGCAACGTTGACGGGTAGTGACCGCTCGTTCATGTTAAGTGTCTCCTTTTCAAACTCCAGTGTTGAAACAGAGGACATAAAGAAGCTTGTTAACGTCCCACCAAGGTGAAATGAAAAGCAGCTACTCGTGGGGGCCGCCTTGTGTGGCCGTGCGGTTCTAGGTGCTTCAGTCTGGAACCGCGTGACCGCTACGGTCGCAGGTTCGAATCCTGCCTCGGGCATGGATGTGTGTGATGTCCTTAGGTTAGATAGGTTTAAGTAGTTCTAAGTTCTAGGCGACTGATGACCACATATGTTAAGTCCCATAGTGCTCAGAGCCATTTGAACCATTTTTTTACTCGTGGGCCGATTCTGTATACAAGCAACCCGCGTCGAGCTCTTCCGTCAACTCCACCCGCTCGTTACACACAACCGACATCCATCACGTGGCGACTCGGTACAACCGAGCACGCCTGGTCCGCGCTGGAGAGCCACACTGCCCTCCCGTGTCCACCACACTCTCTGCGCGCAACGCCCCTACTTCCGCGCCACCACACGAAGTTACCACCGGTCAAAGATCTCACTTCCTCCATAGCAGTTTCCAGGAAGCGAAAACGCATATATCGATAGCAAAGGGAAAAGACAACCAAGCAGCTACTTAATGACAGACAACATATCAAACAAGCATGTCAGGGGAAGAAAAGGAAAACCAAAGCAATCTAAAGACAAGGTGTAGCACGAGGCGATACACGGCTCAACGACGAACGATGAATAAAATGAATGAGGTATAACCCTGTATCACAGCAACATAAACAGCAACGGCTAGAGTGCAGACACTAAATGTGGCATCGGCCACGAGCGTAAACAAACGAAAAACTTGGACTGCCCTAGGGGAGAGGAGTGGTGTGGCGGAGGAAGCCTCGCAGCCCTCTCTCAGGGCTGGCAGACTACGTCCGTGTTCCATGTCTCTGAAAATGCAGAACTGACATATTGTCATCGCAAAATCCTTCTGGTGTTGTGAGAACCGTGATGGAACAGGATTAGTCTCTTGCTCATTACAAAGTATGAAAAGGAAACAGCGAGCAACAACACAAAGCAATGCCGAGTACACAAGGCATCCAGTAACGGATATAGCGCAATTTTTTACAGCCCAACTGTAAGCGTGGAACTTCATGCCCGACCACTACCCGGTACCATACGTAACCGTAGTTCAAAACGTCACACCCCTCTAGTCCCCGGCCCCCTCCTAAACTTGTGAATATAAGTGTGCGCGTAATAGGACTGTGGACGTCACTTTCTCGTTCTCTGCGGTTTCCTACCCCCACCAGGATTAACAAGGGTAACTGGCGCTCAGGGGCGGCTTCTGTAGCCGAGCGATTCTAGGCGCTTCAGTCCGAAACCGCGATGCTGCTACGGTCGTAGGTTCGAATCCCGCCTCGGGCTTGGATGTGTGTGATGTCCTTATGTTAGTTAGGTTTAAGTAGTTCTAAGTTCTGGGGGACTGATGACCACAGCTGTTAAGTCCCATAGTGCTCAGAGCCATTTGAAACATTTTTTTGAGCTTCAACCTACCGCTACCCTCCCTCCCTGCTACAACTCCCCACGTTTTCTTTCATCCTCGTCGCAGCTTATTCGTTCATTGAGATCAAGTGATACTCATTTTAACCTTTTTTTGCGTGAGTCAATTCAAAATACTGGAACCACACGGTCCAAAGTTGAGTTCGCTTGCAGCAATGATTTCTCTCTCACTCAATACCGATCAATGCGAAGCCGTAAGTATCGAAACAGAAAACACAAAACGTACGTTTTACACTCCCATTCCATTTTCCTCATTTTCCTAGTTGGCGCAACGAGAGTGCTTGAAGCGTATTGGCCGAAAGCAAGACAGAAGTGCCTCCATATTAGGGAGAGGTAGGCCTTACGGAACTGTTGCTGAACAGAGTCCAATCTGAATCTCTTCAAATTTCCTTTCCTACACCTCCGCCCTCTTTCCAGTTTAGTGCCATTCAGAGTCGGTATACCTTCCAAGTTGCTTGTCCTGTTAGGCATTTTTTCATATCCCCTAAGGTGAAAACCGGCTGGTACCTCACCTACATGACTTGTAAACATTTAGAAAACTTTTACTCACTTTCACATAAATAACACAATACACAGACAGCTTGGGGTACTCACATTCCGTCCTCTCTGTGGGGGGGGGGGGGGGGGGGGGGGGGAGGTGTAACGGGTGTGGTGATAGGAAGGCCATCTTCCCACTCCTTAAACTAACCATGCCAAATCCATACACGACAGTGGGACCATGCCGAACCTGCTCGGATGCGGGGCAACAGCACAAGAAAAAGAAGAATCACTTTATATTCTTTATTTTCTACTTCTTTCCCGTCCCACTACGCCCTCTCCTTTTGTTTTGTCCTTGCTACTGCTCTCATCTCTCACAAAAATGGGAGTTTACCGAAGTTCGACGTATCCTGACTGCCATCACCACTATCCCCCTCCCCCATGCCCCCTCCTCCCTCCCCCCTTCCCTACCTCGTTTTCTTACTAGCCGCTCTTACGTGAAGATCACATTATACACATGTGCATGTTGAAACATCGTTAGTATACATATTTATAAATAATAAATAAATAATATATATTTATAATTTTTTTGTTTTAATATGTATGCAATGAGACAGATGATGACGAGCAAACCATGAACGAAACACGTTAAAAGAAACAATATGACGTGTCAGTAAGAAACGCATTTTAAATCTCATGCACTTTCCGAAAAGTATGTTTTGTTTGCTCATTAAAAAATGTATTCTTTAGGAAAAGGGACGTCAATTGGTTACAAGTCTACTTCCCTTTTTCATGTCGTTATTTTCTTCTAAGCACTTTAAACCCTTTACCAGAGAAATTCTCCATCTGGAAGTGGATGGTGTTCAGTATCTCGTCCTTTAAACTGTCGTCAATCAGACCTTTTTTCAAGTAACAGACGAGGCAATAATCGCTGGGTGCGAGGTGGGGACCGTTGGGTGGGAGGTGGAAAAGTTCACAACGGAAGTGCTGAATATTACCTTCGGTACGGCAGCAGCATGCGGACGCGCATTGTCGTGAAGGACTGTCAAAGACGTAAACAAAACAAAGATTATGTGAATGTGCACCCGTTTGCTTTACTTCTAGGTTGTCTCTAAATGTATACCATCTTTATGAATGAAAGCTGTTGCATATCATAGAAAAAATGTGCGCATAAGCTAAACTCATATTTACGGTTAAGAACTACATCTGTCAGCTCCAGTCGTGGACTGTGCGGCTGGTCCCGGCGGAGGTCCGAGTCCTCCCTCGGGCATGGGTGTGTGTGTTTGTCCTTAGGATAATTTAGGTTAAGTAGTGTGTACACTTAGGGACTGATGACCTTAGCAGCTAAGTCCCATAAGATTTCACACACATTTGAACTTTTTTTTTTTTTTTTTTTTTTTTTTGCATCTGTCATCGCGGTAGTGCAATGCATTCTCTTAAATAAATGCAGTGCAAATATGCTTCTCATAAAATTTATCTCGCATAAAAACGAATGTTCATCAGGTACTGGGAGCCGGATAATGACGTAGGATAATCTGAGTTACCCTCTAGGCAAAATTTCTGGTCTAGAAACTGTATTAAAAAAATCGTCTCAAAAAATATTTCTTGACGCTATTTCATTTATAAAATTACACCACTGAAGGAGTAGCAAGCAATAACAAAATATTTCATTACAAATTAAAATTATGTGAGAGCAACACTGGATAAATACAAAAATGTAGCTCAAAATGAAAATTTATTCTAACACAAAATTTCTTGTAATGATGATTAAATTCTTTTCGTCTTTTCAAATCCATTTACGTTGACTGTGATGAAACTTTGTAGAAATAGCAATAAATTCCTGATTGATATGTCCATACTGAACCAAGTATGCCTAATTAAATGCTGCCACAATATAGTAAAAATGTTAATTCGTTACCTTAAACCCCAATTTTCTCAAAATAGTCTCTATATTGGGAAATCCATCTCATTCGATGCATACTGATACTATTCCTTTTGCAATAATAATACATTCCATCAGATCAATAAAATAATTCCCAAGAGCGGCACGTTCTGCGTCATTCCTGTACAAGCTCCCTGCAATGACCCCATGCTGCGACTTCCTTTCTCTTCTCCCGGCGAGCAACACTTCAACATCTGCACATCTCTGCATCTCTGACTAGGCTGCGAGCTCATAACGAAACAATACGAATATAATACGCACGTATTGAGTATATTACCTATAAAATCTCATATATACACGCCTTTCATATCTATAAAACTATTTACACACACCTTTCACGGTTTCTCAAGTCGTGGATTTTGAATCGAGAGCCGATGTTTCGTAAGCGTTTTTGCAGTACACATCAGCTGCAATTGTTAACCCACGTTCCAGGAAATTGACTAACCGAAGGACCTTTACGTCCCAGCAAACGATAGACATCAATTTCCTATTGCACTAAGGAGGTCGCTTGAGTTTTTCTCGGTTTTGTGGAGGTTGCAAGGCATCACTGCATTGGCTGTTGTTTTGACTCGGCGTTGATATCCATATCGTCGTCAGTTACAATGTGTTAACAATGTGTCTCTGGCCATCCAATAGCTGTTGTCGGCTTAACATTATTTGGCCTTTGTTTTAGTTGGTAAGCATTTTCGGTAGCAACCTGGCACACAATTTTATATATACAAGTTTTTCCGTGCTAACAAATAAGTAATGTATCGTCTAACAGAAGCTCACCAGACAAACCACCAATCGTTAATTACATCGCAGTTATTGCTCCAGTTGCTGCACAAATTCATCCACCTGCCACTGTGTTCATCATCATGCATATTTGCGCCGTCATTTCTAAAGTCTTGACGGCATTATCTAAGCTTTCCTACGTTCATTACGTTACCGATTTCAAATGCTGACTACTACGGAGACACAGCAAAATAAATGAACAGAAGAGCGAAACTGGCTACATCGGTTTCTCAGAAAGAAGTTAGCATTGCAGTCTAATCTAAAGGCCGTAAATTCAACTAAATACCCATGTATTATAATTACGAACAACTTAAATTGGAAGGAACACATAGAAAATGTTGTGGGAAGGCTAACCAAAGACTGCATTTTATTGGCAGGACACTTAGAAAATGTAACAGACCTACTAAGGAGACTGCCTACACTACGCTTGTACGTCCTCTTTTAGAATACTGTTGCGCGGTATGGGATCCTTACCAGATAGGACTGACGGAGTACATCGAAAAAGTTCAAAGAAAGGCAGCACGTTTTGTATTATCGCGAAATATGGGAGAGAGTGTCACAGAAATGATACAGGATTTGGGCTGCACATCATTAAAAGAAAGGCGTTTTTCGTTGCGACAGAATCTTGTCACGAAATTCCAATCAACTTTCTCCTCCAAATATGAAAATATTTTGTTGACACCCACATACATAGAGAGGAACGATCACCACGATAAAATAAGGGGAATCAGAGCTCGTGCGGAAAGATATAGGTGTTCATTCTTTCCGCGCTCTATACGAGATTGGAATAATAAGGAATTGTGAAAGTGGTTCGATGAGCTCTCTGCCAGACACTTAAATGTGATTTCCAGAGTATCCATGTAGATGGAGATGTGGATGTAGTCAACAAAGAGGACGCTTTCAATCAAAGTACCTTTGCCGAAACACTCAACTTCCGTGTAAATAAAATTCTGTAACTGCAATTGTTCAGTGAACAGTGGATGGAAGCATGCATCTTGGGTAAAACAGGACAGACGGGAAAATATGTAAATGGATCAAGAGGGCGACTGGGGAACTGTATTGGGGAAACCTTTCATTCAGCACTGGATGTTAATGGCTGACAGAGGTTAGCAGTTTTAACAAAATAGTGATAAGAGAAACTTTTGTTAAATGTAACTAGGGTTGTAAAGAACCACAATCGAACCGTTTTCTCTACACCTAAGGAAATTTAATTTGATCGCTCAGAGGTTAATTGGTTTCAGTGTGGGAACTGCTGAGGTAGTAAAATTTCTTGTCTTCGAGCCATATGGAACATACAACTAAGTGGTCAGCAGCAAACTGCTGCATATAAAAATCAACATGTTGCAGGAACATGATGCTCTCAGTTATCAAAAAGGAAAAGAAAGAGAAGGAATGAATATAAAAATAAACGCTCCCTGAAAAGAATGGCGCTATAGGAGCAGATTATTTAAACTGAGTGCCTTAGGTTCTGCTGCTTGGAAAGCTGCAATAATAACAAAAACTGTCACATCTGCGAAAGTGATAAATTAGCGACCAAGAAAGATACAATCTTTCAATGGAATTAGCCAGTGGTACCGGTTTGTATTTGAAGCCATATTGGACTGAGTATATTTCACAACACTGGAAAATAAACTAGAATAGCCCATTCCTACCCAGCTGGCCTTCGCAAATATTGATATATTTAAATTTTTGAGATTTTAGCATTATCAGATTTCATGATATGTTTGTGCCTGTCTCCGATGCATTAAATTGTGAAGAAAGGCATTGTGAATCCACATTCATCACGAGGGACTGCGACTACTGGTTGGTGTACATGAAACAAGGCAACTTAAAATCTTGAAACGAACTGCAACTGAATTTTTTAAAGCAATCTTCTACCCTGGTGGAAGTCCAGCGGATAACCAGATAGCTGCGTGCAATACAACGTTAATACTTTTTCCATGAAACTCAATATGAACTAAATGGCACTGAAGTTGTACAAGGGCGAAATGTTTTGATTACTTCAACTCTTAAAAGACGTTTCCCACTCTAAATTAGAGTTGAATGTATGGAAAACTCAGATCCACCGTCCTAAACATTTTCAAGGCAATTTTATCTTTTTCCAGTGAGCCAGTAATCCATAAGTGCTTCTCAGTGCACGCGTTTTGAAAATCAGAAATGGGGTCCTAGAAAGACATTGTCATCAATGGCCACTAATGCTGTATCGTTAATGAAACGCTAACGACAACGATACATACTATCCTTTCTCAGTACTTGCTGGGGCAGTGGCGTTTGCGAGAGCATGTATGCTGTATGTAAAACTTTTTTTCATCTTTATGTTTTGAATTAATCTTTCATGTTCACAAGAGCTGATCGCAGCCATTCATCGTCACCAGGTGAGGTATCGTGGACTCCCATCAGAGCGAGCGCTGATGCCACTGGCGGCTATGGATAATGGGGTCCTAGAAAGACATTGTCATCAATGGCCACTAATGCTGTATCGTTAATGAAACGCTAACGACAACGATACATACTATCCTTTCTCAGTACTTGCTGGGGCAATAGCGTTTGCGAGAGCATGTATGCTGTATGAAAAGCTTTTTTTCATCTTTATGTTTTGAATTAATCTTTCATGTTCACAAGAGCTGATCGCAGCCATTCATCGTCACCAGGTGAGGTATCGTGGACTCCCATCAGAGCGAGCGCTGATGCCACTGGCGGCTATGGATACAAAACCACATAGACAACCCACCTTACCATCCCAGAACGTGTGGAGTTATTGCGATTGCTACCATCCCATGACAGATGGGGAATGCCAATCAGTGACTTCGACCTCATCCAGGCATCGAAGATTTTGGGAAACAGCAACTAATGATTTTTTCTTTGTTTCAGAGTGTGTATGCATGTGTATTAAAAATCTGTGCGATCTCGTAATGAGACTTCTGGGCATCTTCCTCCCATATTGATAAGAGATTCGTTTGCCAGTTGTCATTGGTCAAATGCCAGTGTGCATTTCTCTGTGTGGAAGTTGGTGGTGCAAGCTGGTTTCTCTTCACGGGAGTAAACCAAACTGGAACAATGGACACAGGTAACAGTGGTATCTCATACTATTGATATTGTGCATTAATTTTAAACTACCCTTTTCCCTGCAGATATGCTCACATATGCGTTTGACACATATATTGCCCACATCTCCTTCATCTTCCTCTTTGTGTCAACCTCTTCCTCCCCTCTCTGTACACCTCATCCTCCCTTCCTATTCTCCACTCTTTCTGCCTCTCCATTTCCTCCTTCCCCTATCTTTGTCCATCTCCCCTCCCCCATCTCTATGACTTCTTTGCCTCCACACACTGTCCATCTCCCACCTCTCTCTGCCAATCACCTCCTCTCCTGTCTCTGTTCATATCTTCCTGCATCCATCTGAGCATATCTTCCTCCACCCTCTTGAATGCACATTCCACCTGCCTCCTTCAAATACCGCTCCCCCCTCCCTTTCTCTCTTTTCACCTCATCCTCCCCTCTTCTATCTATACTCAACCTGTTCCCAGTCATACTCATCAGCATGTGTAGCCCCTGCAATACTGTTCAAAAAAGCAGCCTGATACTACTCCCACGACATGCCCATAAAGCAGGGCAGCCTACATGTCAGGACCTGCAAAACTGTTTCTCCCCTTGACATTTAGACTGCCCTGCAAAGCAGGTTGATTTGGCAGGTCAATACTAGTCCCACACACTCACACCTCTCATTAGGCTGCAAGCCAGAGGATGGTAAAAACACTTTCTTCAGTGTATCTCTGCTTGTATTGTAGGTAGGATGTCATAAGCCCCACTTGTGATGTGTGCTGTATCTGCGCCAAACTTGGTTGAAATCGATCAGTGGGTCTGGGAGCAGATCCGAGACATACACACATACACTCTGCTGTTTGTTATTGAGGGTCTCTCCTATGGGTAGTCAGGTGCAGATGATGTAACTTTTCTACTAATTTTTATTTTTGTGATGAAACTGGAGTAAACTGAACTGCTGTTTTTATACTCGTGTGTGTCAGTGTTGTAACGCTGAACAACACAAGTGGTGTAGTTACAGAAATGCTGTCTGATAAACTAGTAGCCAAAACAAATTGCATCACTGTATTTTTTAATTAACTTTACCAAAGTGATTAGAAAATGTAACTGTATATTAAATAAGCTGTTCTTTGAAATTCTGTGGCGCAGTACAGTGAAGTGCTACAATGCATGATGTCACAATATGAGAATGAAAATACTAAAAAAATTACTAATTGAATTTTGAAAGAACGAATCACCAAAATGTTTCTACAAAAACTCCCTGTAAATTTGCATACTCAAAACTGCTTAACAGGTTTCTAAACACTGAATAACGCACATGCAAATGTAACATCGCCCTGTAAAAATAAAACTGTCTGCATTAGAAATGGAAACTGAAATAAACTTTGCCTAAACTGACTCTATTAATGAACTCTGAAAAGCAAAACTAACTGAACGATATAACAGTAACCTGACTGTATTGTAATACTGCCCATAACAAATTTCGTTACGGTTTACCTGTGGCTATGGGAACTTGGCACTGCTCGAAGTGATGAACATAAAATATGCACCAGCAGTAAGAAAGCTAAATAGGAAAGAAAGTCCTTGCGGAGTGCAGCGCAAAGAGATTCAACTGTTCTAAACAGAGTATGCTTTGCATTTACTTTGTGCAGCTGTGTTCTGCTCCGTGCAATGTGGCAACAAAAATAATCAAAAAATGAAGTTCTTTTGTGAGGAGACTGTACTGGAATTCGAATTAGTTAAATGATTGGAGGGAAATTGACCTTTAAAAACTGTATTTCAGAAACAAAGTCATTGTCTGATTATAAACATCATCTTTGCAAAAATTATTCCTTACAATAAATATTACCCTGCCAAGATAGATCACTGAAAATGGTAAAGGAGTTGTAAAATCCATAACCTCTGAGTGCAAGCCATGTGATTGAAAAACTTTACTAATTCTCGCCTGAACAATGAAACCGACAAACCCTTACAATTAAAGAGAGATTCCATTAGAACCTTCCGTTATTCACACACATCACAACTGCGTATAAGCAAGCAATGCAGCAACACTGTACCTAAAAAATCTTCGCTTGTCCAATTCATATTTACAAAATCATAATTCATCTTTGTCTGTATTTTTATTTCTGTGCTGTACAAGCCATTTCCATCCTCTCAGTAGTATTGCCAGCACCCGACTCTCACACTAGCTGCTCCTACAACGCTTACTGCAACGACTGTGCTGCAAGCAACCAAAGATCGCAGTACTTGTACTCAGAACCTCTTTGCCGTAACGTATCGATTATCGAAAACTGCTGTTTGAAAAATTTCCAGTATTCACATGTGAAATATGACACATCGAATGAAAATAGAGCTTACACCACTTCCCTTGAATGTTAGACGTAAACTAGAAAACTTACGATACTTGCAGTTTCGTTTTTTCAAAGTGTAGCAGAAGTCAGTGCAAACAAATCCTGCTTTCAGATCTTTCTACGACGCCCAGCGTCGATGGAAAGCGTCGATTTGTTTCCCATTATAAACAAAACTAATTCTAAAGTGGACTTTTAAGTGCACATTCGCTAGAATGAGCCCAAATTAGTTATTTGTGTTATTAGGTTTATCTGCATGTATTATCGACAACTATAAAATAAGATTAATAACCAGTACTCCAGCAGCGAATGAGCAATGCTTCTACATGGCGGCAGCAGTCAGCGCGGGCCAGGGTGGTGGTGGTGGTGGTGGTGATGATGATGATGATGATGATGATGATGATGATGATGATGATGTTTGGTTTGTGGGGCGCTCAACTGCGCGGTCATCAGCGCCCGTACAAATTCCCAATTTTTACACAGTCCAATTTTTACACAATCCAATCTAGCCACTTTCACGAATGATGATGATGAAATGTTGAGGACAACATAAACACCCAGGCCCCGGGCAGAGAAAATCTCCAACGGGGCCGAGAATCAAACCCAAGACCCCGTGATCCAGAGCAGCAGGGGCCGGGGTGGTGGTGTCGATGATGGAGTACTGGTTATTCTTCGTGTTTTACTGTCCCTGTCAACACACGTCGATAAAAGGGATATCACACGAGGCTAATTTGGAACCGCTCTGTGCAATGGGCACGTATAACTCCACTTTAAAAATCTTTTTTTTTTTTTAATTACGGGAAACAAACCGACGCTTTCCATCAACGCTGGGCGTCACGTGAAAGACGTGATGAGCAGTATTTGTTTGGGCTGACTCCAGTTACATGTTGCGAAAAAGAAATTGCAGATATCTGCCGAAACACCAGAGAAAGTGGGCTGACGACTCTTAGGAAAGACACCCTTAGAACAGACGGGACCATAAATTGCTTACAATGAACGGCGCATTTGAAGTCCATCAGTTTTTGTAACACACAACTCGTTTTGGGTGGACAGAATGCCATTGTACGCCTCCGCTCGCTCGCAATATCGGACACTGCTGTTGAGGGCTGTCTTTCCCTATAAGAACCACCACGGATTTCCTGCTCTTCTAGTACACCCTTCCTTATGTTACAGAACTGTGCCCAGGCAGCGCACGCAGATTGCTGCATACTCCAGAAGTCACATGCCCATGTGTGTGTGTGTGTGTGTGTGTGTGTGTGTGTGTGTGTGTGTGTGTGGTGAGGGGGCTGCCAATGCGGAGCACGGCTAGGAGTGTTGTTGTTTGTTCTTCGGTAAGATGCATGACTAAAAACGATGTTCCTGTGAGTAATAATTATCAGTATCCTGACAAATTCAACCTCGCCGCTGCAGAGGTCATCCACATCAGGCCCCTGCATTACCTTAGCCACTGCTGAGTTGGACGTATGCAGCCGGACCAAGCGCCACGTTGCAGCCGTAGCTATTAGCATCGAGGCAGGCGGCACCGTGAGTAAGGTGTTTTTTTCTTCGTCTCATAACGAGTGTCATGTTGAGTCAGTGCATCTTCTACCAGGTCTTTATATCTGATTTCGTATGTGAAGTGTGGCAAGTAAACTCAGGCAGTGTTCTGAGGATGTGTGAGTATGAATGTTCGTTTTCATCTGAGTGCAGAGTGTCTTCTCTTGAGCAAAGGGTGTGGCTCATTGTCTAGAGATGTATGAGGTGTTAGGAAAGTATTGTGGTCCGCGAGGTGAAACAGAGTTTTGTCGAGAAGTATTATGATAGTATGGCTACGAAGTCTTTCGCGACGTATTTCTTGAGTAAAAATCTCTCGGTGTACATGCCGCGTCAAATCAGGATAAATCTCCAAGCTTTCGACCACTACCTCCATGGTCGTCGTCAGGGCTAAAACTGACTGTCGTGAACTATTTTTTTTTTTTTTTTTTTTTTTCTTTATTGAATTTCAATTCCCCCCAAAGGGGGCGGGCTGGCAGCAGCTTAGGACGCCGCTCTGCAGCCTACAGATTTTCTGACAAAGAGCAGGAGAATAAATAATAATAAAAAACAGGCGATAAAATCGGGGACTTAGTGGGTAACAAGGTGAAAAGAAAATGGGGAAATTAAAACAAGCAACAGAGGGATGATGAAGCGAATAAAAATACATACGGAGCAGACAGGGAAAACAATAGACAGTTAAAAAAAAAAAACACGGCGACAGTCTGGATTCTGTTCGCAAAGTATATAAAATTCACACCCAGCGACAGCATGGTTTCTGTTCGCAACACAACACTGAATAGGCACTAGAACACAGCACGAAAAAGTCGGCAAAGGTGACACCACAGTCGAGAGCAGGTGGGGGGAAACTGGACAGGAGATGGGAAAAACAAAAAGGGGGGAAAGGAGAGTAAAAGCGAAGGGGGGGGGGGGGTGTCGTGAACTAGCGAGGTTCCCACTTTTATATGCAAAGGACGGCTACTGATTGGCTGGAATACGTCAGCGATATGCCGCGTAGCGAAGTGGTGCCCTCTACTTCCATAGATGTAGTTGCTATCCCGCGTTGCTTGCAGCGCCATCCCTTGAATCAGGAGGTAAAGTGCGAGAAGTTTTTCTCTGCGATTTTTCTTTATCTAGTGCACTCTTCCAAGTGTTGCTAAGTGCATAGCCGTTGTCTCTATTAAAGTTATTATCGCTAAGTCTAATTTCGACTGCTTCCCGGATCACAGAGTCCCAGTAATTCGATGTGTGGGCTATTACTCTGGTTTCTTCAAATAAAATCTTATGCTTGTTAAGCAGGCTATGTTCAGCCACCGCTGATTTTTCCAAATACCTGTATTTCAGGTGGCGTTGGTGCTCGATGCAGCGGTCGACAACGGTTCTTACAGACTGGCCCTGACGACGACCATGGAGGTAGTGGTCGAAAGCTTGGAGATTTATCCTGATTTGACGCGGCATGTACACCGAGAGATTTTTACTCAAGTATTATGATAGTATAAAATTTTCATAAGTCATTAATGCACTTACTGAACTGCGTTTCCACGACTTTAGAATCTGAGAACTGTAGGAAATATTTGCTAGTTTTCACCGTTTCTCATGAGCAAGGAATATGGCTCTTTGTGTGAAGTTAAGTTCAGTCTCAGGTTAGTGTTATGTTTAAGTGTTCTTGTCGTCGTTCTGTTTTGGTATTGCTGTTTTTGTTGTTGTTGCATGGGTAATTGCCAAAAGGTTAATCATGTCGTTCTCGATATCAAAGGGGATACCTGATAAAGTTTGACCACCCCAGCTATTTTCTTTAACCGATCTAGATTTTGAAGGTCTCCTCTACATGTAGTCAATACCATGGAAAGACCTATTTGACAACAATTCACTTGTGCTGCTACAGAGATTTGGAATTACTCTGCAACACGAGCACATACGCGTTTCTTATAGCTCTTCAAAGCTGGACGTGAACTATACGAAAATACGAGTACTGGTGAGGAGTTAGGTGAGCGAATGTGATGGGTATCACTTTGCGATGCCGAGGAAAGTTATTGATAACAAAAATATACGTGGCAGAGGAATTCAATGCCACGCTCATTAATATTGAGCCCTCCGTAACTTCGAGGCCAATATCTCAAGCAGACGATGGAGAACGTATGAAGTCCCCAGTATAGTTGTAAGAGGCTGCTGACTGTGCGTGTATGATCGGCATTGTCAACGATGTTTGCCTTAAGCGAAGAATTAGACAGCGACAAATGTTATCACACGACTTTCGGAAATTATATATAAAGGACGATCTCCTGGAATTTAAAAGGCTCATGACACACCGAAGATAGGAATAAATTCAAGCACTTGAAATGTGGCCTGGTCCAAAAGTTTAGACACCTGTGCCACTTTTGAAGCAAAGGAAGGATACAGGTACTACTCACGGAAGAAGCTGCGCCGGCCTGTGTGGCCGAGCGGTTCTAGGCGCTTCAGTCCGGAACCGCGCTGCTGCTACGGTCGCAGGTTCGAATCCTGCCTCGGACATGGATGTGCGTGCTGTCCTTAGGTTAGTTAGGTTTAAGTAGTTCTAAGTTCTAGGGGACTGATAACCTCAGATGTTAAGTCCCATAGTGCTCAGAGCCATTTGAATCATTTTTTGAAGAAGCTGCAAAGTACCCCACTCCTCAGAGAACCACATAGTCCAATGTCCACAAGTAGAAGTTGATCATCGTGGAGATGATATGTACTGATGATCGTAATTTATGGAAATGTGCTGATATTGCATTTATGTTGTTTGTAAGTTGTGCTTTTTATTGTATTATTTTCTTCTCTTTTCTTACAAAACACGAAATAGGATAATCGTCATCGTACTCGCATCTAGACGCAAGCAACAGTGGACGTTTGACATACAGATTGCGCCAAGTCAAGCGGCACGTTTGTCTTGCCCATGACAAAAAGAATTTTTGGCGGTTTTTAGCAGAGGCACGCCGACAGAGGGATGGCTTTCTGCGTGGGGATCAACGCGAGCGCTCCTGGGGCTGAAGTGCGAGGACGGAAGTGGTCAATGCGGTCCGTCAGTGGACAGCCAGCGAGTACGAAATGATTTGGCGGACAGGGTAGGCAGCAATTTGCCGTTGTTTGCTGATGATGCCGCGGTGTACGGTAATGTGTCGAAGGTGACTGACTGTAGGAAGAAACAAGACGACTTAGACAAAATTTCCAGTTGGTGTGATGAATGGCGGCTAGCCCTAAATGTGGAAAAATGTAAATTAATGTGAATGAGTAGGAAGCCTGTAATGCTCGGACAGAGTGTTACTAGTGTCCTGCTTGACACAGTCAAGTTGTTCAAATATCTGGGCGCAACGTTGCAAAGCGATGTGAGGTGGAAGGAGCACGTGAGAACTGTGGTAGGGAAGGCGAATGGTCGACTTCGGTTTATTGGGAGAATTTTAGGAAAGAGTGGTTCGTCAAAAAAGGCTGATGCGATCTATTCTCGAGTACTGCTCGAATCTTTGGGATTCGTACCAGGTCGGGTTGAAGGAAGACATCGAAGCATTTCAGAGGCGGGCTGCATGGTTTCTTTCCGGTACATCTGAACAACACGGAAGTGTTACGGAGATGTTTCGGGAAGTGAAATGGGAATCCCTGGAGGGAAGGCGATGATTTTTTTGAGAAACACTGTTGAGAAAACTTACAGAACCGGCATTTGAAGCTGACTGCCGAACGATTCTACTGCTGCCAACATAGGACCACGGAGATGAGATATGAGAAATTAGGGCTCGTATGGAGGCATATAGACAGTCGCTTTTCCCTCTCTCTATTTGTGAGTGGAACTGTTAAGGAAATGACTATTAGTAGTACAGGGTACCCTCCGCCACGCACCGTATCGTGGCTTGCGGGGTATTTATGTAGATGTACGAAGCGTACTGCAGAGCTAGTGGTAAGAGGAGCCGGGATTATGACTCCACTAACGAACGACTTGGAATGTGGTCGTAGAGTACGACACAATTTGCCAGGAGGGTGGCTGATGTCATTTTCGGGCGGATGCTGGCGATTCCAGATGGGACGTAGAGATAGGCTTCTGTAGGTGCACCCACCACCTAGGTGTAGCGTCTTCAGCTAGTATTCAAAACGCCCTCGGTCCCGGGGAAGTCACCCTCATTTTGCCAACGGCCTTATCAAAGTTGCCCCAGGAACGGACTGAAGTTCAGGACAATCTCTCCCCTTGGGCAGGGAAACCTCGTACATGGCCTGAGAATGACCAATGATAAATGGGATGAGATTGCAGAAGCCAATAGAAACCACTGCATTAAAGGCACATAACGTGTATCCACAGTACATGTGATCCGTAAATGAAAAAGTGATCTCTTTGTTGGCAAAAGATACCGTACTAATCCCCCACTCGGATCAAGACGAGTGGTGAGCACGAGAAAAAGGCTGAGTAACCAACAAAAGGATTACGTTCTACGAATCGGGGCGTGAAATATCAGAGGTTTGAACGTGGTAGGGAAGCTCTAAAATCTGAAGAGGGAAATGCTAAGACTCAATCTGGAAATAGTGGGCGCCAATGAAGTGAAATGGAAAGAAGATAATGATTTCTGCTCAGACGAGTGTAGGATAATATCAACAGCAGTAGAAAATGGTATAACTGGAGCACATTCATTATGGATAGGGATGTAGGGCAGAGAGTGAGTTACTGTGAACAGTTCAGTGATAAGGTTGTTCTCATCAGAATCGACACCAAAATAATGCTGACAACAATAGTTCAGGTATACATTCCGGCGTCTCAAGCAGAAGATGAAGAGATAGAGAAAGTGTATGAGGATAGTAAAAAGGTAGATCAGTACGAAAAAGGAGGTAAAAATCTAATAGTCACTGAGGAAGGAAAGCGGTTGTAGGGGAAGGAGCAGAAGACAGGGTTACGGAAGAATATGGGCTTGGTAGTAGGAATGGCAGAAGAGAAAAACTAATTGAGCTTTGCAACAAATTTCAGATGGTAACAACGAATACTCTGTTCAGAAAATGGAAGAGGAGGAGGTATACTTGAAATAGTCCGGGAGATACAGGAAGATTTCAGTTAGATTACATCGTAGTCAGGCAGCGGTTCCGAAATCAGATATCGGATTTTGAGGCGTACCCAGCAGCAGAAATTTAGTAAAGTTGAAGAACGGGCTGAAGTTTAAGAGAATAGTCAGGGAGATCAATGCACAAAGACGTGGGATACAGAACTACTAAGGAATCAATACATACTCTTGAAGTTCTCTGAGGGTATAGATACTGCGATAATAAATAGCTCAGTAGCCAGTTCCGTTGAAGAGGCATGGACACCTCTAAAAAAAGGTGACCACGGAAGTTGGAAAGAAGAACATTGGTACAAAGAAGACAACTACTAAGAAACCTTGGGTAACAGATTAAATACTTCAATTAATCGACAAGAAAGTACAAGAAATACAGAAATAGAAGTCACTTAGTAATAAAATATATAGGAACTACAGGGAAACTAAGGTGAAATGACTGCATGAAAATTGTGAAAAAATCGAAAAAGGAATGATTGTCTGAAGCACAGAAAATTCAAAACAATCTTCGGTGAAATTAAAAGCAAGGGCGGTAACATTAAGAGTGCAATGGAAATTCCACTGTTAGACGCAGAGGAGAGAGCGGATGTGTAGAAAGAGTATATTGAAGGCCCCTACGCGGGGTAGACCTTGTCTGATGCCGTTATACAAGGAGAAACAGTAGTCGATAGGGTAGAGATAAAGGATCAAGTACAGGCATTTAAAACAGGAATTTAAAACAGCTTTTAAAAATTCGAGATCAAATAAGGCGGGAGGGAAGGGTAACATTCTATCGGGATTTGTAAAATCATTGAGAGAAGTGGTAACAAAACGACTATTGACGATGGTGTGCGGAATGTATGAGACTGGTGATATACCATCAGAGTTTCAGAAAAACATCATTCACACAATTCCCAATACTGCAACAGTCTACAAGTGCGAGAATTATCTTTCAGTCGGCTTAACAGCTCATGCATCCAAGTTGCTAACAAGAATAATATACAGAAGAATGACAAAGAAAACTGAGGCTCTGCTAGATGACGATCAGTTTCCCTTTGGGAAAGCAAAGGCACCAGAGAGGCAGTTCTCATGTTGCGGTTGATAACGAAACCAAGACTAAAGAAAAATGAAGACACTTTCGTAGGATCTGTCGACGTGGAAGAAGCGTTGGACGATGTACAGTGGTGCAAGATGTTCGAAATTCTGAGAAAAATGGGGTAAGTTATACGGAGGGACGGGTCCTATACAATATGTACAAAAACAAAAGAGGAACAGTAAGACTGGAATACCAAGAACAAAATGCTAGTATTGAAAAGGGTGTAGGACAGGGATGTAGTGTTTCGCCCTTACTGTTAAATCTGTACATGGAATACACAATGAAGGGAATAAAATAACGTAGTAGGACAGTGGGGCTGAGTGTTGTCTTCACTCTAAATTATAGGCCCAGTTTTACGACTGCGGGATAAAGCCAAGCTATTCGTACAATAAACTAACTATTCGTACGGTATAACTGTGGGTATGCATTGTATGATTCCCTACAACAGCGTTCACATTCTGTTAGATTGGCAATACAAACTGAACTTGCATAGTAATTTTTCTGGTAAAAGTTAACGATATCCAGCTGATCTTGTCGTCATCTGAAATAATGTTAACTGTACGCATTATCGTTCGAAATACTAGAATTAAACGCTATGAGGACACTCTGATACCAGAGGAAATCGTGGCGGATTTCAAGAACCTTGTGAAAAAGAAAAAGTTTGACCCCTCATACCTTGCTAAAAGATTAATGAAAAATAATTTATCAAGTCTAAAAGCAACACGGTGCTCCTATCTTCAGGTCAGTTAAATTAAGAATCAGACGTAAACTGTTTGTCTAATAAGAGATAAAGAGGCATAGACTAACAGATTTTCAGTCCTCAAACATTTGGATACAGATTAGGGGAGTAGTTAAGCTAGAAACACGATGCTCTGAAAAAGAAACAATGGAGATTTTAAACGTAGCGGAGCATAGCTGTAGATGTCATAAGGTGCACAATATGTGAGATATTAATGTCTAATGCTCTTAAAAATAAGCAACGTGCAAGCGAAGGCTCTGTGAGACCTGCCGCATTATGCTCCTGTAAATTCTGAAATGCTAATTTCTTCGTGAAAATGTTTTTACGTGTATTTTCAGGGCGCCATGCATTTTCTAACTATATAGAAATCATTGTGCAAAACTGACACATAACTACTGACTAGCTTGTTGAATTTCTGTCACTGATTAACTGGAGTAGCAGTGGATGGCCTACAAAAATTAAAATTTGTAAATCGTTGATCTCTGTTCATACATTCATTCTTCAACCACTTTAGCACTTATTCCACATATACACATCCAGTTTTTATCATGTGCTGGTTATAAGAAATTATATAGGTCTTATTTGGTGAAAAATAACAGTTCTCACGCTTTGCAATAAACAAAGACCGTTGTTTTTGCTTTAATGAGGCACAACGATACCTGTGACACACATCTATGTTAATGCCTGTTACTGTTTTGTGTTACCTGTATTTTAGAGGAACAGTAATTGTAGCATGCATAGATTTGTCTTGCGCAATCAAATCTGACAGCTTTGCGATAGAGGACAAAGGGTTTGTCCAACTATTTCTCTCCTGGATTAATTCAAGGATTTATGCAAATAACGTTGCGCTATTGAGTATACTACTGCTATTTCGGTCAGTCAATGGTCCATTAATTGTTGCCACATAATCCACAGGCAAGATTAATTAAAACCGTTTTATAAACATTTAAATTACTTACTCTGTAAGACTTCATATATTTGATATCCAATAACAAATTTATGAACTGTGAACTGGAAACATCCAGGCACTAATGCCTTGTAAACTATCACGCAGTGCAGTAGATTTGAAAACACTCTGTTAGAATTAGAATTTCATTTTGTATGTGAAACTTTATATTTCAGATCTCAAGCTGGAAAGACATTTTGTCATAGCTGCACCACAGAATGAGTGCAGCACGTAAGTGTTTGTAAGTAGTAAAGTTCATAGCCAACTCTACACTCTTGCTTTGATTCTGACCAAAATAAAAATAACAACAAAATTCAGAATAGAAGTCAAAATGTTGTCTACATGGCTCACAAAAACCTACCCCAAACAGTAAAAGTGCTGAAAATTATGCTAGGTGAGAGACAAACAATTTTGTTTTTCTTCTTTGGAATTAAATAATATTCCGTCCAAATGCTTCCACTAAATAAGACAAAGTTGTTCTGACACTGTTGGAATGTTTACAGAAAGTACAACATGTAGAAGGAGATGGTGGAATAATATTTTGTGCGATAAAAGTGTTGTTGGTGTGGGGGCATTAGGAACTAACCGTAAAATCAGAGGAAGAAGGAAATAAGTTTGCATGCACTAACTAATTATAAGTCTTGAAAAAAATAATTTCTTTTTAGATTTGAAAGGTTTATATGCACTCTTTTGGCTAAATAGAAAGACGAATTTTGAAAATACTGTAGCAGTGGTAACACAGGGACAACAGGAGATAAATTTAAGGTTCTTTTAGTTTGAATAGCAATACTATCAGTTTATTTACTAAATAAAACTACAAAATAATGTTTCTTCTTTCCCTTAAGTATTATTGACATAACATTTTGAATCACTTGTAAGGAAAAAGTCTGTCTCCATAAGTCAAATTCTATAGATACTATAAATATTAGAATTGTATTATGAAGTACTGGTGCAGATTCATTTGTCAGTCATATAATGTTGTTTCATAATTACGAGATCGAAAAGACTGAGTAGAGTTTCCACTAACAGACTAAATCTAGTTATAAAATGTAAGTATTCTTCGGAAGAATTGGGCCTATGTCTCATTTTCTTGCCTCTTTTTATCCTTACGAAACATTATGGACTATCTCATAATCTCCTTTCCGAATTTATAATTATTTGGTCACTCCTGTAGAAGTAGACTCTTCAAACATATTCTCTGGATTAACTTTCTAACCTAGCACGATATCGTCGAATAACTTCTCTCGAGTTTCTACTCCGATCTGGTGTTTATCTTGCACAATTCAGAGAACAAAAGTTAACAACCATTTATTCCGATTTCGTACAATCGGCCCTAGGTCGTTCAGAGTCTATTCTGTCGGTCAGCCACAACGTGGGTTTCAGATAGTTACCAGCACTGATCTAGGCGTTAGTGAGCAGGATGAGTGTGTCAGTCTCAGATTTTATCGTATTACACAAACAGGTCCAAATGGCTCTAAGCACTATGGGACTTATCATCTGAGGTCATTAGTCGCCTAGACTTAGAACTACTTAAACCTAACTAAACTAAGGACAGCACACACATCCATGCCCGAGGCAGGATTCAAACCTGCGACCGTAGCAGCAGCGCGATTCCAGACTGATTCGTCTAAAACCGCTCGGCCACAGCGGCCGGCACACAAACAATAAGAATATGTAAAACTACATCTACGCTGGGATACTACAACATAGGAAGATAACTTTCCTCTGTGTGTAAGCTGTTTAAAAATCCTATTACACGCATCCAGGTGTTGCAGAGTTTGAGGATCGGATCACTTTCAAATCCCCCCCCGCCCTCATGACACCCGCACAGCGGAGACAATGTCCTCTGACCTGTGTACTTTACAGAAGCACATGAGATGCGCAATTTTTCGAGTACTCGTCCTCAGCTTCTCTTCCACGTGAAGAAGGAACTCCTCTTCAATATCGTCAGCGCGACGCGCTCGTGGTGCACCACAGCCAACCCTACTAGGCGCAAACGTACCAGTTTCTTGTTGTTGCCGGACGAAAGTGGTATGTGATGTCATAACTACAACAGTGATAGACAATGGCGCCATCTTCTCCGTTTGTGAGCATACCGTGAAGCGGGAGATTTGAGGGGGTTTCTGATCAAAACTTTACCTAGAGATCCTCTCTATGATCCCAAGAACCTGTAATAGGAATTGTGAAACATCCCGTATTTAAGAAATAGTTATTCTGTTCAGACAATATAGGCAAAGAAGGATTTTTTAGAAAATATTGTAATCGTATTGCAAATATTCAACACTGTGTTATTATGTAAAGCATGTTCTCGTAAATGCTGAGGTGAACCACAGTTTTCGCACACATTACTTGTTGCTGTACTAGTATTGTCGCAAAGTTCTCAAAACTTATACAGCTTCCCTTCTACGTGTAATACGCTCTACATCATAAAACTGAAATAATTTACACAAATAAGGTGACGAAGACGATCCTGCTCTTGTTTTTCAGTAAACAGGGAGAATGAGGTAACCACTGTCAGCGGTAAGCATAACTGCTTGACCGAGTACCAGCGGCTCCAGGTCACGAAAACTGACAACGGTAGGGTGAGCGGTGTGTCAACCACCCACACACCCATCCATACCGCATACAGTGATGTCAATGGCAGAGGACGACACGGCAGTCTGTCGGTACCGATGGGCCCACGTGAGCGTGTTGACCGTGTTTACATCTGTAACTCGAGTATGCCCCAGAAGACACTCAAAGAGGCAAGTACGGACTGGAAGGACAGAAGATTAATACAGGAACTCCACATGTGACAGAAACTGCTATTAAGGGTCGCCGATGAGGAAACAGATGGGACAGGGATGTCGTTTCTTACCAAGGTTTTTCAATATGTATGATGACAAACTAACAGACAAAACATTAAGAGAAGCAAGAGCTGCAGTAGTGGGAGGAGAAAGCAGTGTAGGCTGAATCGGAGGAAGAAATTCAATTTATTATGGTTTGAAATGAAACTGCGAAAAACAGTACCGGATGCGAATAAATGTTTGAAACACCATAGTGATGGGTATAATCAAAAGTGAATATTCAGTCAAAGTGTCGTTGGAAGGAAAGATCTTGGGAGAAGTAAAATCTTTTATATACTTAAGAAGTAAATAAGAAGTGGAATATAAACCGACGGAAAAAATCGCGACATCAAGAAGAATTTGTGCGACGTAGACGAATATTAGCAAGCGTGTTTCTACACCTGAAAGATGATGTTTATTCCTATTTCACGCAAGTCGCATTAGAGTGGACCTAGTGGCACCTCAATGAGGATGCAAATCAGGTTGGTTTCAAAAACACTCTGAAATCGACATCAGCGTTAGTTACCTTCAACACTGGACATGGGGAGTTGATGTTAGTCAAGAAGGCGACAAAGATGCTATTACCAGCACCTCACTGAGTTTGAAAGAGTTCGTGTAATAGGGCTACGACAAGTAGGATGTTCCTTCTGTGATATTGCAAAAAGACATGGCAGGAATGCTGGCAGCAGTGGTCATGAAAAGGTATGGCTGCAAGAAGACCGGACTGCGGATAGCGTATGGCTCTGGTGCGTCGTACTGCATCTGCAGCAGCAATTTGAACAGGAGTTGGCACACAGTGGTACAATGAACTGTTATACATAGTTTACTTCAAGGACAGCTCCGAGCCAGACGTCCTGTAGCGTGCATTCCGTTGATCCCAAACCACCACCGTTTGCGACTTCGATGAAGCCAAGCGACAGTGGCAGGGTGGAGGTCTGTTGTGTTTTCTGATAAAAGCTGATTCTACCCTAGTGGCAGTGATGGCCACGTGTTGGATAGAAAAAGGATATATCAGGGCCTGCAACAAACCCGTATGCGCTCTAGACACACTGGACCTACATCTAAAGTTATGGTCTGAGTCACGATTTTCTATGACAGCAGAACAACTCTCATGGTTATCTCACGCACCCTGACTGCACATTTGTACGTCAGACTGGGAATTCGACCTGTTCTGGTCCATTCATAAACAGCACTTCAGTGGGCGCTTTTTAACTGGATAACGCTCACCCCGCCGGCCACTGTAGCCGAGCGGTTCCAGGTGCTTCAGTCCGGAACCGCGCTGCTGCTACGGTCGCAGGTTCGAATCCGGCCTCTGGCTTGGATTTGTGTGATGTCCTTAGGTTAGTTAGGTTTCACTAGTTCTAAGTCTAGGGGACTGATGAACACAGATGTTAAGTTCCGTAGTGCTCAGAGCGATTTGAACCATTTGAACGCTCACCCGCATACCGCTCTTGAAACCCAACATGCTCTACAGTGTGTTGAAATGTTGTCGTGCTCTGATCGATTACGAGATGTGTCTCCAGTCGAACACAATGGAACATCATCGGACGCAACAGCATTAACTGTCCCCGTGTTGACCGGCCAAGTGCAACAGGCATGGAACTCTGTCCCATAAACTGACATCCGGCACATGCTCAACATAATGCATACAAGTTTGCATGCTTGCGTTCAACATTCTAGCGGTTACACCGGTTATTAATGTACCGCATTTCACATTTGCAATGGCATGTCTCGTGCTTACATTATTCCGTGATCTTACCATGTTAACCACTTAAATATGTCACCTAAACAAATGTATGCCCGAAAATTCATTGCTCTACATTAATTATTTTTTGTGCTGCGATTCTTTTCTGCTGGTGTATACGGGTAAATGAGCTTTTGGGAAGGTGACATATTATTAACAGCAAAAAGAATTTCAGTAGAATTAAGAAGGAAATGCAACAAGGGTGTTGTGTCGAGAAAACTATCGTATGGAAGGGAATAACAGACAGTAAAAATACTTGCATGGCGCTGAAACGGAGTGGCACAATAACGATTGAAGAAACACTTCTAAGAATATGAGAAAAAAAGGAAGCGATAAGGATGAGGACTACATCTCGGCTGAGACATGTATTTCGAAGAAATTGCCGGAAAGAATCCTTGAAGGAAAGATTTGAAGAGAGAGAGAGGAAGAAGACATCCTGGTGCGCTGGATGAAATTAAAAACAGAACAAAACTGTTATTCAGAATGAAAATGACTTCCAATAAACTGTTTTTAATTTAAAGGAAATAGCTAGGGAATACAATTTTAACATCTGTTATGAAGGCAAAATCAGTAGCATTTTTAGGACATCAGCTGATGTAAGTAAAGATCTAAATTGATTGCCAGTTGCCGGCCGCGGTGGTCTAGCGGTTCTGGCGCTGCAGTCCGGAACCGCGGGACTGCTACGGTCGCAGGTTCGAATCCTGCCTCGGGCATGGGTGTGTGTGATGTCCTTAGGTTAGTTAGGTTTAAGTAGTTCTAAGTTCTAGGGGACTTATGGCCTAAGATGTTGAGTCCCATAGTGCTCAGAGCCATTTTTTGATTGCCAGTTAATAGAACAAATTAATACACTTAAATACACTTCAATAATAAAAAATACGCACCACGAATGAATGATTCGATTGGGACGGAAGTCGGTAGGTGTGATGCACAAGTACAGAAAACAAATGGCTACCATTTCAGAAAAAGTGGGTACTTTATTCAAGAGAAAGAGCATCACAAACTGAGCAAGTCAATAACGGGTTGGTCCACCTCTTGGCCTTGTGAAGGCAAATATTCTGCTTAGTATTGATTGCTAAAGTTATTCGATGTCCTTTTGAGGTATTTCGTGCGAAATTCTGTTGCATTGGCGCGTTAGATCGTCAAAATCCCAAGCTGGTTGGAGGGCCTTCCCCTTGATCCTTCAAACGTTCTCATTCAACGTAAGGTTTAGCAAGAACGGAAACAAACAGCAGAAACTCTCGTCGTGTGCGGGCGGCCGCTATCTTGCTGAAATGTAAGCACAGGATTGCTTGCATATAATATTGTCGACGTACAGCTGCGTTTTAAGTGTGCCGCGGATGACCGTCAAAGAGGCCCTGCTATGAAAAGAGATGCCACTCCAACCATCACTCGTGCTTGTCGGATTGCATGGCAGGTGACAGGCAGGGTGGTTGGTATCCCGCCGTTCTATGGGGCGTCTCCAGACACATCTTTGACCTACACTCTCATTAACCGGACTAGAATTGTTCTCAGTGATGAGCCCCGCTTCGAACTGAGACCCGATGACCAGTTAAGACGTGTTTCGAGATCCTCCGGACAGCGGTGGGACTATTTGCGGACGATGATATTTGTGTACAGGGATGTTATAACGACAGAAGATCGTAGCGAAATGAACTGCAGAGAATCGACGTTTGGTACTCCGACTGGCAGTGGTCTCTAAACGTAAATAAATGTAACGTAGCGAGGATAAATAGGCGAAGGGGTACTCTAGTGTTCAATTACGCTATTGTCTACTAATCATTAGAAACTGTGACTAGCATAAATGTATGAGTAACCATCCGGAAGGACCTTGCAGATACCAGGCTGAGAGTCATTGGGAGCATCTTAAGAGAATGTAATGCACCAAAGAAAGAAGTGGCTGACAGGACACTTTTTTAATTGATTCTTACTTATTGCTCACCTAGACTACTAGAAGAATAATAGAATATCCAACGTAGAGCGTCTCGTCACGGGATCGTTTGGTCGGCGCGGAAGCGTTACAGATACCGGGTGATCAAAAAGTCAGTATCAATTTGAAAACTGAATAAATCACGGAATAATGTAGATAGAGAGGTACAAATTGACACACATGCTTGGAATGACATGGGGTTTTATTAGAACCAAAAAAAAAAAATACAAACGCTCAAAAAATGTCCGACAGATGGCGCTTCATCTGATCAGAATAGCAATAATTAGCATAACAAAAAATGGCTCTGAGCACTATGGGACTTAACATCTGAGGTCATTAGTCCCCTAGACTTAGAACTACTTAAACCTAAGGACAGGACACACATCCATGCCCGAGGCAGGATTCGAACCTGCGACCGTAGCAACAGCGCCGTTCCGGACTGAAGCGCCTAGAACCGCTCGGCCACAATGGCCGGCAATTAGCATAACAAAGTAAGACAAAGCAAAGATGATGTTCTTTACAGGAAATGCTCTATATGTCCACCATCATTCCTCAACAATAGCTGTAGTCGAGGAATAATGTTGTGAACAGCACTGTAAAGCATGTCCGGAGTTATGGTGAGGCATTGGCGTCGGGTGTTGTCTTTCAGCATCCCTAGAAATGTCGGTCGATCACGATACACTTGCGACTTCAGGTAACCCCAAAGCCAATAATCGCACGGACTGAGGTCTGGGCCGGCCGCGGTGGTCTCGCGGTTCTAGGCGCGCAGTCCGAAACCGTGCGACTGCTACGGTCGCAGGTTCGAATCCTGCCTCGGGCATGGATGTGTGTGATGTCCTTAGGTTAGTTAGGTTTAAGTAGTTCTCTGTTCTAGGGGACTGATAACCACAGCAGTTGAGTCCCATAGTGCTCAGAGCCATTTGAACCATTTGAACTGAGGTCTGGGGACATGGGAGGCCAAGCATGACGAAAGTGGCGGCTGAGCACACGATAATCACCAAACGACGCGCGCAAGAGATCTTTCACGCGTTTAGCAATACTTTTTTTTTGTTCTAATAAAACCCCATGTCATTCCTCAAAAATGGTTCAAATGGCTCTGAGTACTATGGGACTCAACTGCTGAGGTCATTAGTCCCCTAGAACTTAGAACTAGTTAAACCTAACTAACCTAAGGACATCACAAACATCCATGCCCGAGGCAGGATTCGAACCTGCGACCGTAGAGGTCTTGCGGTTCCAGACTGCAGCGCCTTTAACCGCACGGCCACTTCGGCCGGCCTGTCATTCCTCGCATTTGTGTCAATTTCTACCGATCTACATTATTCCGTGGTTTATTAAGTTTTCAAATTTATACTGACTTTTTGATCAGCCGGTATACTCAACAGATTGCAGCGGCAGACGCTATAACACTGGTGTTCCGCTTCGCGGTGATACGGTAATTATTGCAGCAGCAGCAGGTTGAGGAATGGGAGTGGCTGGGAGTTGTGGGGATGCAATGTAGGAAGCGCCGCTATATGTAGCCTTGAAAATTGCGTCTGCAACGGGTATGTACCCCAAGAAGTGAGCTCCTATTGAGTTTCTTTCGGCAGGAAATCAGAGAATTCTAGATATTCATAGGCACTTGCATGTCTACGGAGACATGGCAGTGAACAAAAGCAAAGTAAGTCGTAGGGCGGGGCTTCTGTCATCATCACTACGAGGTTGAGCAAACCTGTCCGATCTCACGCTTGCCGGTCCGCAGCACACAGCCGTCTCTCTTGCAATGTTGGAACGTGCGGACTACCTTGTTCGAGGTGAACTACGGATCACAATCAAACACCTCCCTGCACAACTATACTTCTTTGTTTGTAGTGCTGATACATTTGTCCACCAGTTGGGGTTCTCAACGGCATGTGCCCGCTAGGTTCCTCACCCCTTAACAGAAGACTATAAAGAGCAACCAAGGGCTCTCTGTGTGGAACTGTTTGCGCGTTACGAGGCTGGTAGTGACAATTTTTTATGTCGAACATCGTCTCAGGCGATGAAACATGACTTTATCAGTGAGAGCCAGGAACAAAACGGCCGTCTGTGGAGCGGCGCCACACGATCTCTCTTCCGAATAAAACGTTAAAAATCGATGCCTCAGCCGGTAAAATCATGGCGACGGTCTTCTGAGACTCTGAAGGGGCTATTCTGTTTGCTGTCCTCCCTCATGGTGCAGTTATCAACTTGGAAGTGCATTGTGCTACCCTCAGATACTTGAAGAAACGACTCTAGTGTCTTCGTCGCCACAAAAATGCAAACGAACTTCTCATTCTGCATGACAACGCAAGGCCTCATACAAGACTGCTCACCTGAGAGGAGCTCACAGAAAATCATTGTTCTTCCTCATCCACCCTACAGCCACGATCTCTATCTGTTTAGCTCAGTGATGGAGGCACCCCCGGGAAGCAGTACGTGGATGACGGAAAGGCTATAGACGCAGCAAGGCGTTGCCTCCGACGTCGACCAATGGAGTGGTGCCCTGTTGGTGTACAAGCCCTCCAAGTAAGGTGGCGAAAGCCCGTCGCATTTAACGGAGATAGGCTTTAGTGGTTCTGAACGGAAATAGGCTTTCATAGCCGAAAGAGTGGGGAAGAATATGATGTATTGGAATAGTGAATAAAACCAACTTGCTTTCAAAAAAAAAAAAAAAAGTGTTGCAATACATATCGAACCTGCCTCGTTTATTTTCGTAGTCTTCACAATTTTGTTATGAAAAAAAGAAAAATTGATCTGCAGCTGCAACACCCGTGTTCTTCGATCGTATAAGGATTAAATGTAATGCACATAGGTCAGAAATCAGGCAAAAAAACCTTTAAAAAGTAAACAGTATACAAGCAACATGTTCAGTAGTCACAGAAGGAAATACGACCCGTGGGCACTACAAATGTAGGAAATGAAGATAGACAAACTTCCATATTAAGTACCGTAAGTATTGATGAATGGCAGATTCAAACCATGCGGTATAGACACGACAAACAAGAGGACGTTTCACTTAAGGTTCATTGTTTAAATTCCTAGAGCGCACGTTCCAAGAAGACTGGGGAAACGTATTGCTTCCTCCCACATATGCATTGTAAAATTACCACGATGAGAAAATCAGATATTTACAAAGGCTTACCGACAATCGTTCTGTCATACATTCCATTTGCGAACGAAACAGGGAAGATGGACAAGACACCGCTACCAGAAGTGCCCTCTTCACAGACCGTAATACATCTTGTACACACGAAAGTTACATGCAGGTGTAAGACGTACACGAGCTGAGTGTGAATATATAAACACATGTAAACAGAAAAAGTATTGTGTCAGTGCACTGCAGTATGCTTAAATTCCAAAACACCTGTGTATAGAACAATGGATGAAAGAGACTTGGGAGTCAACAGATCACTAAGGAAGCTTTAAATAACGCGAAACGTGTGTGGTGCAAATAACGCATCATAAATTCGTAAAACTCCCTTATTTCTTGTACCGTACAACTGCGACTGCGGAAGAGAGAACCTAAAAATCAAAGAGACGACTTGCAAATGTTTGTGTGTTGCAGTACCACTGAAAGTTGCCCACCTGGCCAGCCACGCGGTCTAACGCGCTGCTTCCCGAGCGGGAAGGCGTGCCGGTCCCCGGCGGGAATCCGCACGGCGGATTAGTGTCGAGGTCCGGTGTGCCGGCCAGCCTGTGGATGGATTTTAAAGAGGTTTTCTATATGCCTCGACGAATGTGGGCTGGTTCCCCTTCTTCCGCCTCAGTTACATTATGTCGGCGATTGTTGCGCAAACACTGTCTCCAGGTACATGTACATCATCATTACTCTACCACGCAAACGTTTGGGATTGCACTCGTCTGGTATGAAACGTTCCTGGGGGGGGGGGGGGGGGGGGGGAAGCGGAGGGAGGTCCACTGGGGGCCGAACCGCACAATAACCCTGGGTTCGGTTTGGGGCGGCGGTGGGGTGGGTGGACTGCTGTGGCCTGTTGTGGGGTTGCGATCCACTGAGGGCTATGGCGGGACGAAGCCTCCCAGTCTTTTCTAGGTCCTCGGTTCAATACACACATACACCACTGAAAGTTACTGCACATACAGCTAAGACAAATGCACACCTGAATCAGACCATGAGAACCACTGCTAGCACTATCAGATCTCTAGAATGAATACTCACTCTGCAGTGAAGTGTACGCTGAATTAACACTTTCCAGTGCCGGACTGAGTCTCGAAGGTGGGATCTTTGCCTTTCGCGTGCAAGTGAGATACCAACAGAGCCATCCAAGCATGACTCACGTTCCGCCCTTATAGCTTTTCTTCCATCCATACCTCCCTCATCTCCTACCTTCCACACCTCAGAGAAGTTCTGCATTCTTAGCGGGACTGGAAACCCTGAAAGGAAGTTTCAAATCAGTGCTCACTTCGCTGCAGAGTGAAAATTCATACTGGAAACAATCTCCCAAGGCTGTGGCTAAGGCATGTTTCCGCAATGTCCTTTCTTTTAGAGGTGCTATTTCAGCAAGGTATGCGGGAGAACTTCAGTGAAGTCTGGGAGGTGAGAGGTGAAGTAGTCGCTAGAGTAAAGCTGTGAGATCAGGTTGTGAATCTCGCTTGAGTAGCTCAGCCGGTGGAGCACTTGCCCGCGAAAGGCGAAGATCCGAGTTTCGTGTCCCGGTCTGGCACGCAGTTGTAATCCACAAAGAAAATCTATTCCTGCTCAGTGGTTATCTGTTCCATGCAAGATTGATCGTCCGCACTCAGAACTAAAGCTGGACAGATGCTAATTTTTAAAAGCATAGAATTCTACAAGAATTCAGTTTCTAAGTAGCTCTTTTCAGAATACACCAGCTCTACACCTTAAGTCTCAAAGCCATCTTGAGTCGATCAAGCTGCGATATGGTCTCAAATTGAAAAGTGACCCGAATATAGGATAAATATCCTTTACTTCACGTCTGTGGCCAAAAATTTTTTTGTCATCAGACTACCGGTTTCGGTCTATGATGACTATCTTCAGATTCGTGTTATAAAAAACATGTCCTAACATACTGGAGCCGTAGTGGCATTGTCAAATGTTTTTGTAAAACAGATCTGAAGATGGTCATTATAGACCGAAACCGGGAGTCTGATGTCAAAATAATTTGTGACCATAGACGTGAAGTAAAGGAAATGTAATCCACATAATAGAAAATCCAGCGACGAAGATTGCAAGGCCTGATCCTCCCCATCGCGAATGGTCAAGATTCAGCAGCAAGCGAACGGGAAAAGGAAGACGTGGCTAGTCATTGAAAGAGTGGGACTGTGATGAAAGTGCTGCGTGTGACTTTGATGCTGGAGAACAGACAGTAAAAGGCATACTATCTGCTTTAAAGTAACAGGACACCTATTACTGGACATCAATACGGGCTGTGTCCGCCCTTCGCCTTTATGATCGCTTAAACTCTGCTCGCGACACTTTCAGTGAGGTGTCTGAATGCGGAGGAATAGCAAAACATTCTCCCTGAAGAGTCGAAACCAGGAATCTGGCGTCTGGAGGGAAGTCTACGTTCTACCTCATCCCAAAGGTGTTCTCTACAGTTCACGAAGGACTCTGTGCAGGTAAATCCATTGCAGGAATGTTATTATCCACAAACCATTGCCTCATAGATGGTGTTTCACCACAGGGTGCGCTGTCATGCTGATGCAACCATCGTCACCGCACTATTCCTCTACTGTACGTAGTATACGATGCTGTGAAATGTGTTCAATCTTTTATCCTTCCGCGCTAAGCATTACTTCTGGGGCATTAACAGGAGCACAGCCTATCACTAAATACAATATCATACCATAACACCATATGCTCTGTACTCCACTGATTGCCCTACAGCCGACCGGGGTGGCCGAGCGGTTCTAGGCGCTACAGTCTGGAACCGCGCGACCGCTACGGTCGCAGGTTCGAATCCTGCTTCGGGCATGGATGTGTGTGATGTCCTTAGGTTAGTTAGGTTTAAGTAGTTCTAAGTTCTAGGTGACTGATGACCTGAGAAGTTAAGTCCCATTGTGCTCAGAGCCATTTGAACCATTTTTGATGGCCCTACACATGACGGCAGGTAACTCGCTACACCCAAAGTCTTCCGTCGGATTGCCACAGGCTACAGCGTGGTTCTTCACTGTAAATCACAGCCGCTGTCCAGTGAGGTCGCTCTTCACACCACCTCAAACGTTGCTTAGCGCTGACTATAGAAATGAGTGGCTTAAGAGGAGCTGCTCCACCATCGTACCTCGTGCTTTTTAACTCCCAACGCAGAGTCACGTGCTAGATGGGACTGCTGGTAGTACTTTCGATCTCAGGAGTCAGTCACTCCGCTCGTTTCAAGTGAGTTTTTACAATAACCCTACGCTATGCTGTACAGTGTATGTCGTTAGTACATAAGGTTAGTCTCGTCTTGGTTTCATAATAGCATCACAGTCGACTTTTACAGCTTTAGAAGGAATGAAATGTCTCTGATGGGTTTGTTAAACAGGTGACATCCAAAGAAAAGCCTCGTTCCGGAAATTTGGAAACTTTCTAAGATCTTATGGGACCAAACTGCTGAGGTCATCGGTCCCTAATCGTACACACGGTTCGATCTAAGTTAAACCAACTTATGCTAAGGACAACACACGCACCCATGCCCGAGGGAGGACTCGAACCTCCGACGGGGTAGCCGCGCGACCTACGTTCTGCTGTTACCGCTCCCCTGCTGACAACGCGATACTCCCCGCCTCCATTTATACTGGCGGGTGATTCTCTTGTGACATGTCGTGGCCAATTCCGCATTATACAGGGTGTTCCATTTATCTTGACCGCCCTAAATGACTGTTTGTCCACATGCAAATTACAAAATGTTTCAACCAAATGTTCTTTAGCCGTCAGGAGGACATTAATCAGCATGATTGCCTTCGTTGTAGCTGTTTCTTACAAAGATATGAACAGTGGTATGACTTCTTTAAATGGCACCCTGCATTTTTTATTGGGTAATTCATTTCCTCTCCTAAAGACCTATTCAAAAATGTTTCACAGTGAACCATTCACTGAAACACAACGTTATTAATTACATAACACAACATTGACGTTGACGCTCCCAGAGCTTAGTGCAGGTACACGGGGTAATGGAACACATCCGCGTCCTGACGTTGGCAGAGGACAAATGTAAACATAAGTAGAATGCACACCCGTCATTCCATCAAACTTCGTCAGTTGAAGAGTTGTGTGTGTAGAATGTGCACAAACGAAGAGAAGATAGAAACGAGACTCATCTATGCGGAATGTAAGTTAGCAAAACAGTAATTGTAATACTGTTTTCTTATGTCCAGGTACATTTAGTACAGTAGTTTAGCCCTTTTAAATACTCTTGTGTAGAGTAGGCATACAGTAAAGGCTGTCCTTCCTAAGAGCTGCATGAACATAACGTTTTTGGTATTATTATTATTGTTGTTGTTGTTGTTGTTGAAGACAGGCGAAACGCTACGCAGGCAGCGAAACTGTACAGAGAGCGATATCCTGACAAGAACCCACCTTTCCTGCGGATGTTTTCTCGTCTTGCTGCGACGCTTCAGGAAACGGGAAGTTTCAGCCCACGACAACGCAATCGTCGTAGCACTCGCACAGACGAAGCTGCCGAAGTTACTGTTCTCGCTTCCTTTGCTATGAAGCCACATGTGAGCACACGACAGCTTGAACACGAGATTGGCATTCCTGAAACCATTGTACATCGTATTCTTACACGTCACCGGTTCCATCCTTATCATGTACACCTTCATCAAGAATTGCATGGGAATGATTTCCAGAATCGTCTACAGTTCTGTCAGTGGGGACAGCAGCAAATCCTCGCCAACCCGAGCTTCTTGTCCAATGTTCTATTTACTGACGAATGTTCCTTCTCAATCAAAGGACAGGTAAATACAAGGAACATGCATTATTGGTCCAGCGACAACCCACGACGGCTTAGACAGGTGGAACATCAGCGTCAATGAAGAGTTAACGTCTGGTGTGGGATGCTTGGTACTACAATTACTGGCCCTTATTTCATCAATGGTAGTCTAAACGGCACAGCGTATGCCAACTTTCTCAGACGAATTCTTCCTCCTCTTCTGGATGAAGTGCCGCTAAGAACCAGAATGCTTATGTGGTATCAACACGATGGATGTCCAGCACATAATGCCTGGCGTGCACGTCGTGTTCTGAACCGAAGGTATCCTGAGGGATGGACTGGTCGAGAAGGAACAGTTGCTTGACCTACCCCTCCTGATTTAAATCCTCTGGACGTTTTTCTTTGGGGATGCATTAAAGATGTTGTCTATCGCGGTATTCCAACACCTCCACAAGACATGCAGGAACGTATCGTGCTTGCTTATAATTCTCTTCAGTAGGCAACACTGGAAGCAGTGAACCAGTGTATTGGTGTCCAGGGTTACCAGTTTGAGCACCTTTGAATGTTCTACTCCTGGGCAAAGGTGCAGGAGAGCCAAAGTAAATTTTGTGTTATGTTTCTACTTGGTTTTCATTTGTTTGCTGACAATTCCAGCTAGTGGACGAGTTTGTGATCCCGGGCTCAAAGTAAGTGTTGTGTTATGTAATTAATGACGTTGTGTTTCAGTGAATGGTACAATGTGATACATTTTTGAATAGGTCTTTAGGGGAGGAAATGAATTACCGAATAAAAAATACAGGGTGCCATTTATAAAAGTCATACCGCTGTCCATATCTTTGTAAAAAACGAAGCTACAAATAAGGCAGTCATGCTGATTGATGTTCCCCTGACGGATAAAGAACATTTGGTTGAAACATTTTGTAATTTGCATCTAGACAAACAGCTATTTAGGGTGGTCAAGATAAATGGGACACCTTCTATATGGGTGCCTGGATACTTTAGCTGAGATACTCTATTGTTGAGAACTCCTCGCTAGACGGCCTTGAATGTGATCTGAAAGACGTGTGAAATGACGCCGAGAGCTGCGGTATGGTTGTCACATTGGAACAAAACCTGTACATTCATTAAGTATGTGCGAGGGGCATTCAATCAGTAATGCAACACATTCTGTTCTTGGTCAATTTCACTTGAAAAAAAAAATTACTGTGGGACACCGTGGAATATTCCCGCTTCAGCTCCGATAGTTCCACGAAGTTCCGATAGGTGGCGGCGCTATACGCACCCTTCGAAACAGCGTCTGTAACGGATGTGATTTCCAAGCAAGAGCTGTCATTTAAGTTCCCTTTGGAGGAAAACCAGAGAATCGCAAATAATCACAGGCGCTTGTATAATGTTTACGGAGACTTGGCAGTAAATAAAAACACAATGAGTCTTTGGGCGAGGCGTCTGTAATCGACTTCCATCTGTTCGGCCCAATGGAGGATGCCCTCCGTGGGGAGCAGTAGGTGTATGTTAACGAGGTTACTGATGCAGCAAGGCATTGGCTCCGACGTCGACCAGTGGAGTGGTGCCATGCGGGTGTACAGGCCCCCCTCCCTGTAAGTTGCTGTAAGGCCGTTGCATCGTACGAAGATTTTGTTGAAAAACAGGGTTTTGTAGGCAAAAGAGCGGGAAATAATTGTTTGTGTTGGAATACAAATAATTGTATGGGAATCCTGAAAAAAAAACCCAAGTTGCTATCAGAAAAGAATGATACATTACGTTATGAACGTCCCTCGTTCCCTTAGTTCCTTTATGTCTAACAATAGTAAAATATTTATTTATTGCAAGTTTCTGCTACCAGTCACTTTCCATTTTATGCTTAATCTAACATAACGTTTCAAACATGTTCTGATCATCTTCAGGCGTTTGTAAATACAAACATACATAGAGAAATGTTACTTAAAAATCAACAGTCTTAAACTAGATTTAGAACACTTTGTCCTTTGTTTTTTACTGTAGCTGATAGTGTGGCATTTGGGGCGAAGGACGGGCTAGAAATCGAAATCAGTAATGTCTTTTGCTGGTTTTCTTCTTTGTGTTTGACTATGTACATCACAGCCTGTATAGGATGCAGATAGATTTGCATCAGTTGTACGTTACGAAAATAGTGTGAAAGGCTTTTATATGACAGTTGATCACTTACAATTTCATAATTAAATAATTATCCCACACAGTCACAGTTCAGAAACGTAGCCATTATGGCTGAAAATAATAGTAGAATAATAATAGCTGAAAGCTACGGGACGGCCCTGGAGGGGGAGGAGAGACACGTGTAATGCGAGGCCAACGACCTAGAGAGTCGCGGAAGCGCGTGGCCCAAAAACGGCGGTGTTCAGTGCTGGCTGTTCGGCGCAGTGATTGCCGCGGGGCGGGTCAGCGAGCGGAAGCCGTGCCCACTTGGCCGGAAACCGCCGGCCCGCAAAAACCCAGCCGAAGGCGCGGCAAAAACGCGCGCCCCGCGCCGCCTGCCTGCTAGCCGGCCATTGCGTCACGCCGCCTCGTCGCCTCCCCCTCCTGCAGACCCTGTCATTGTGCTTTCCACACCAGCTCCGTCGGGAATACGTTGTTCTGTGAATACTGCTCCCAGTAGATACACTGACCAGCTCTACACGTGGTGCCCAAAGCGACTAGCTCATGACGTTCGCCAACATTCGGTCAGATCTTGGTAATATTTCAAAGCGCTGCAAAGATACCGTTGCGATTTCCCTGAGAGAGGAGGGCTTCTGTCCTCAGGACGGATGTAGAAAGTATAGCTCTTGTCCGATCTCCTACGAGCCATGAAGGGCGACGTCGTGATCCCATATTCCAAGATTTCCGGGAAGCTTAGCGATGGCCCGACCTTCCGGAATAGGTTCTCAGACATATGAATTGCTCGAAGACTTTATGAGTCATTGAACCCAGTCTCTTGTCCTGAGCGACGGGAGTGCAATACACACAAAAATGGTTCAAATGGCTCTGAGCACTATGGGACTTAATATCTGAGGTCATCAGTCCCCTAGACCTAGAACAACATAAACCTAACTAACCTAAGGACATCACACACATCCATGGCCGAGGCAGGATTCGAACCTGCGACGTAGCAGTCGCGCGGTTCCGGACTTAAGCGCATAGAACCGCTCGTCCACAATGGCCTGCACACAACACACACAAAACTAACTTCAGGAGTCCCCTTCGGATTATAGATAATGATCTGTCGTATAGGGTAAGCAGCAACGTGAAACTGTTTGGTAATGACACTATATTATACGGGAAAGTGTTGTCACTGAGTGGTTGTAGGAGGATACAAGAAGCCGTGGGCCGAATTTCCATCACGTGTGACGAGTGGCGGCTTGCTAAAAATATGGAAAAAATATACGTTAATGCACATCAATAAGAGAAACAACTCTGTAATGTTACAATGCGTTATTAGCGGTGTGCTGATTGACACAGCCACATACAATAAATATCTAGGAATAAAGTTGCTAAGCGAAATGAAATGGAACGAGTACGTGTGGTGTATTGCGAGTCCAGTAGGAGAGGGAATCGCCCGCTGTATTACAATGTACTCTCCACCAAGACTGGTCCCGGCGGAGGTTCGAGTCCTCCCTCGGTCATAGGGGTGTGTGTGTGTGCTTGTCCTTAGGATAATTTAGGTTAAGTAGTGTGTAAGCTTAGGGACTGATGAGCTTAGCTGTAAAGTCCCATAATATTTCACACACATTTGAACATTTTTTTCCCAGCAACACTATACGGTTCAAATGGTTCATATGGCTCTGAGAACTATGGGACTTAACATCTGAGGTCATCAGTCCCTTAGAACTTAGAACTACTTAAACCTATCTAACCTAAGGACATCACGCACATCCATGCCCGAGGCAGGATTCGAACCTGCGACCGTAGCGGTTGCGCGGTTCCAGACTGCAGTACCTAGAACCGCTCGGCCACACCGGCCGGCCACTGTACGGTGTCTTACGAAATATGTCTGTAAGGGCAAATGTAGATATAGAAGTAGATGTGCGTGTAGAAAGATCTGTACAGCCTTATAAAATATTGAGATCTCAATTAGAATTTAGGTCTATCTGGAGGATTATAGGAAATTGTAGCATATCTACAAAGGAGACCGCCAACAGAACACATGTGCGAAACATCCTGGAGTGCAGTTAGGGGCCGGCCGAAGTGGCCCAGCGGTTCTAGGCGCTACAGTCTGGAACCGCGCGACGGCTACGGTCGCAGGTTCGAATCGTGCCTCGGGTATGGATGTGTGTGATGTCCTTAGGTTAGTTAGGTTTAAGTAGTTCTAAGTTCTAGGGGACTGATGACCTCAGAAGTTAAGTCCCATAGAGCTCAGAGCCATTTGAACAATTTTTTTTTCAGTTAGATTGTTTGAGACCCCAACAGGTCGGATTAAAGAAATACATCGAAACAATTCAGAGCGTGCTGCTAGATTTGTGGCCGGTACGCGAGTATTGCGGAAATGCTCCTTGAACTCTAATGGGAATTCCTGGAGCGACGACGACTTTCTTTTGCCCAATACTACTGAGAACGTTTAGGGAACCTGCATTTGTGACTGACTGCAGAACTATTCTACTGCCACGTCTCGCGTATTAACCGCGAACACAAGAGAAATTAGGAATCGTACAAAGTACTCTCCGCTGTGTATCGTTTGGGGTCTTGCGGAGTTCGTGTCTAGGAGAAGGTGTAGAAGAAGATATAAAGAGATCTGTTGTACAATCCGTGAAAATACACTGACGAAAAAAAATTTGTTGCGCCAAGAAGGAGTTGTGCGACATAAACAAAACTTGACAGGCATGTTTCTACATCTGAAATGCGAAGTCTTTTCAAATTTAACGCCAGTCGCGTAAGACTGGCGCTGCTACATTGTCAACACCACATTGAGTTTGGACGAGGTCGTGTTCAAAATGGTTCAAATGGCTCTGAGCACTATGGGACTGAGGTCATTAGTCCCCTAGAACTTAGAACTAGTTAAACCTAAGTAACCTAAGGATATCACAAACATCCATGCCCGAGGCAGGATTCGAACCTGCGACCGTAGCGGTCTTGCGGTTCCAGACTGCAGCGCCTTTAACCGCACGGCCACTTCGGCCGGCGAGGTCGTGTAATAGGGCTACGAGAAGCTGAATGTTCTTTCTGCGATATTGCAGAAAGGCTTGGCAGGAATGTAGCTAGTGTACAAGACTGCTGGGAGCGGTAGTCACAGGCAAGTACTGTCGCAAGAAGACCGGACTCCGACGGCTGCGTGGCACTACTGAAAGGGGAGACCATCGTGTTCGACGTATGGCTCTGGCGCATCGCACTGTATCTGCAGCAGCAATCTGAGCAGCAATTGGCAGAATGAACAGTTAAAAATTGATTACTTCAAGGACAGCTTCGATCCAGACAAAATGTAGCGAGTATTCCGCTGACCCCAAACTACCGCCATATATGACTTCAGTGTGTCAAGAGAGAGCTCGTTGAAGGGTAGGGTAGAGGTCTGCTTTGTTTTCTGATGAAAGCTGGTCCTGCCTCGATGCCAATGATGATGGTGTGTTGGTTTCAGGGAGGCCAGTTAAGGGTCTGCAACCAACCTGTCCTAGACGCACTGGAACTACACCTGGAGTTATTTGTCTGGTATGTGATTACGTACAACAGCAAGAGGACTCTCGTGGTCATCCAACGCAACATGACTATAAATTTGTACGTCTGTCTGGTGATTCGACGTGTCGTGCTGCCATTCAGAAATGGTTCAAATGGCTCTAAGCACTATGGAACTTAACATCTGAGGTCATCAGTCCCCTAGACTTAGAACTACTTAAACCTAACTAACCTAAGGACATCACACACCTCCATGCCCGAGGCAGGATTCGAACCTTCGCCCGTAGCAGCAGCGTGGTTGCGGACTGAAGTGCCTAGAGCCGCTCGGCCACAGCGGCCGGCGGTGCCATTCATGAACAGCTTTCAAGGGACTGCTTTCCAACAGAGCAACGCTCGCCCATGTACCGCTGTTGCAATCAAACAAGCTCTACAGAGTATCAATAGGTTGCCTTGGCCTACACGATCACCACATCTGCCTCCAATCGAACCCACATGGGACATCATCGGCGACAGCTCCAGCATCATCCAGAAACAATATCAACTGTCCCTGTATTGGCCGGCCAAGTACAGCAGGCATGGAACTCCATCCCACAAACTGGCATCCGACAGCTGTACAACACAATGCCTGCACGTCTGCGCGCTTGCACCCAACGTTCTGGCGGCTACACAGGTCATTAACGTACCAGCATTTCACATTTGCCGTGGCTTACCGTGCGCTTACATTAACACGAGAACTGACAAAATAAATCATTTAAATGTGTTACCCAGACAAATGTACTACCGGAAGTTTTTGGTGTGGCGACTTTTTCCGTCGTTGTATGTAGAGCTCAACGTAGTGAAGTATCTCCATGAGAATGAACTCCTTCGTGTCAATCTACATGGATTTTGAGATACTGATAACATCGGTATTACATAAGCCAACTCGAGATTTTCTCACATGACAGTTTGAAAGCTAAGCGTCAAGGCAGTCACATCGGTGTGCGGTGTTTTTGACTTCCGAAAAGCATTTCACTCCATACAGCACTAACAATTACTAACAAAGATCGCAGGAGGTGTCTAACCCAATTTTTCAATGAAATTACCATTTCTTGCTGAGAAATACGTAACATATTATCTTGAATGGAGCGTCATCAATATGCGTACGACCAATTTCAGTCGTTCCCGAAGGAAGTGTGTTGGTTTTGGGACCCACGCTGGTCACGTATATTAATGACCTGGAAGACTTTTGGCAGCTGGTACAGTTATTTATAACGAAGTACCGCCTGAGAAATAGGTACACAAATATTGAGATCACACTGCAATTTCGAAGTGGTGCAAAGACTTGAAAGACACTATATACATTCAGAGACGTAATAAAATGAAAAATCGCCGAATCTTATGATTAGCATAGCAATGAACCACAATTGGTATCAGACGACTCACAGGTGTAACAGTTTGAAGTGATATCAAATGATCACGCAAGTCGTAGATAAAGCTGACAACACACTTCGTTTCACTGGTAGTGAAAATTTGCAAAGGAGGAGGCTTACAAAACACTTTTTTGACCCATCCTAGAATATTGCTCAAATGTGTGGGACCCATATCAAATAGGACTGAAAGCGCATACGGAACGTGTACAAAGAAGGTCAACACGAATGGTCATTAGTTTATTTGAATAGGTGTCCGGCGGTAAGATAAAACCCAAACGCTGCTTGCAGTCTGTGTGCCATCGCTGTCGATATCGGTAGGACCTGGGCCATGTGGATCATCTTACTCGCCACGTGAAGGGTGAGGTATTCCACACGCTGTAGGAGGTCCATCCGTCGAAGTAAGTTCCGGCGAACTTCTGTGCGTATTGCCTGTTGTAATCGTGCATAGTTCATGGCAGCCGTGCGGCGCACATCCTGTGTAAATGGTATGCCCAGGAACCGGATCTTGTCAACTAGTGGGAGTGGGGCTAAAGCGTCCTCCTGTAGACCTCTCCCAATGGGAATCGCTGCCGACTTGGCCACATTCATGAGGCTGCCCGCTGCCAATCCATAGCGACTGATCCATTGTATCACCGGGCGTACCTCGTCACCAGATCGGACAAGTAATGGGTCATCAGCATATATCCTGCAGTGAAAGGTGTGATCCCTCGATGACATGCCCGAGAGCCTGTTTTTCAATCCTCCGACAAGTGGTTCGAGTGCTATCGCGTAAAGGATCATGGAGAGTGGGCATCCTTGGCGAACTGACCGTCGGATCGGAAGGGGACACGCAATCCGTCCATTCACCAGTACACAGGATACAGCTCCACGGAAAAGGCGCTGAAAGATGTCGAGAAAGTCAGGCGGGAAGCCCATGCGGGCCATAACGTAGAGAAGGAACTTGTGGTGAACTCTGTCGAGGCGTGGTCGAAATCAATGGAGATCAGAGCAGCTCGAAGGCGACAGGATGTGGCAATGGCTATTAAATCCCTGCATTCGCTGGTTGCCGTTTGCATGTTGGTCACTCCACCCTGTGTCGTTTGCTCCATTGAGAGGAGTAGGGGAAGAACCTTCTTTATGCGGCTGGCGAGTAGTATAGTCCGAGTTGAGCATTGTAATTGGCCTGTAGTCCTCGACCGTCCGACCTCTGGAAGGCTTGTGTATCGGTATAAGGAGACCTTCCACGAATGCAGGTGGCACGTGGGAACTGGGGGTCATCAGTTCTTGGTACATGATGATCCATCGGGGCATCACTAGATCGCGGAAAGTCCGATAAAACTCGAGCGGTAGTCCGTCTCCCTTGTTAAGCGCGTCCTCGATGTCGTCCCGTGTAATTCCACCTAACAGCGTCGCCGCTGCTGCATTGTCGAGGGTGTGCGACACGTGTTGCAGTATGTCGTGATCGTCCGCTTCCTCGTCCTCTGTATTCACCTCGTCGTAAAACCGGCGATAGCGATCTGCAAAGGCTTCTGTAACCGCCGCCTGAGTCATTACGACCCTACCACCTGGCAATACGAGGTCCGTGATCAGCTGCTGTCGGCGTCGGTGGCTGTCGAGCACGATGTGATGCATAGACGGGTTTTCTCCTTCCGCTCGGTCTTGACGTCGCGATCGCACTACGACCTCCTCCAAACGTTTCCTCGTAAGAGACAATATTTTACCTTTAATTCGGCGGCTTTCCATTTGTCGGTTTGGAGATGGTGGTTGGCTGTCGAGTTCGCGAAGCATCGTGTAATAAAAGTCCAATGTGTGACGATTCCAAGCTGCGATATCTTTTCCGAATTGTGTTAGCACACGCCGAAACGCTGGTTTAGCACAGTCCACCCACCATGCTAGAGTCGAAGGAATCGGGGAAGACGACGTTCGCAATCCAGCCATGTGTTGGCGATAATCTGACGGCATTCCGGGGCTTGAAGATGTGGCACATTCAGCTTCCAGGGTCCTCGGCTGCTCCATATCCGCTGCTGTTGTAGAGTGAGTGTGCATATGAAAGCGCTATGATCGGAGAAGGCAAGTGGCCAACGTTCGGCGTCCAATACTCCCGGCGCTAGAGCTCGTGAGACATAAATGCGGTCTAGGCGGCTGGCTGACTAGTAAGGTATGTCGGCCCAGGACGGTCACCGTGCACTATCTCCCACGTGTCGGTGAGAAGCAGATCTCGAACCAGGAGCCGAAGTTCGTGACAAGACGAGAAGTGTGGGACTTGGTCTTTGGGTTGGAGCACACAGTTAAAGTCGCCGCCGAAGATATATTGATCGAAGCGGCTGGTAAAGAGGGGGGCGATATCCTCCGAGAAGAACAGCGATCGTTCGCGGCGTTGGTCCGTTCCTGATGGAGCGTAAACGTTAATGATGCGCGTTCCCAGTGCTGTGATCGCCAGCCCCCTTCCTGACGGAAGGTAAGTCACTTCTTCGATGGCAATTCCGTCGCGCACTAGTATTGCCGTACCGCTGCCATTCCGGTCCGCCGGTGACACGTATGTCACATAACCGTAGAAAACGGGGAGGGCAGCTATATACACTTCTTGCAACAGGGCAATGTCAACATCCGAAGAACGAAGCATCTCACGCAGCAACTGGATCTTCACTGCCGTTCGTATCGTGCTGAGGTAAAGCGTGGCGATACGATAAGCTTGTTGTCGAACCGCAGGTGTTAAGTTATCCATTAAGACTGGAGTTACCTATGACGCTTCTGACTGTATTGACGCCTCCGCATCGCCCCAAACCTCACCTGCAGTCCTTTCTAGAGAGCCGGCGCCAATGGCGTGGGCCCTGTTGGCGTAACTTGCATGGTTCCGTCGTCGTCGTGGTCATCCGCCCACGTCGGGGAACTCAAAGCAAGATCGGCTTCCCTAGGTTCCTCAGGACACGGCATGGGTGCTTGCACTCCAGAAGGTGGTGGGCAGCATCTGTCCTGCATATCGGCATCCGATTTTGCCACTGTAGATATATGTGGTTTGTACTCAGTTCCCTTCGGTGGTACCACACTGCAGCAAATGGCGGCTGCCTCTGGTGGCTGTGTCGCATCCCGTTCGGAAGTTGCTCTACGCTTCCGCTTCCGTCGCTTCGGAGAGCGTTGCTTCCTGGTGTGTCCTTCTGTGTCAGACGATGGCAAAGATTCACGACGTTCCGGCACAAAGGCAGCCGTAGGCACAATAAGCGAGTCTACGGCCATGCTATCGTCATGTATGTTGTTATCCGTCGATGGAGGCGGCGGCATCGGAGTTGAATCCGTAGCTCGTGGAACGGATGTGTCATCATCGCCCTGTATTGGAGGATGGAGCCGCGACCCAACAGTGGATGTCGGCAGTCGTGGTGAAGTGGTAGCTGTCTTGAGGGCTGCTGCATAAGTCACGGGAAGCAGCGTCGGCTGCGATGGCGGGTCCGTGTCAGCCAGCGGCAGTTGAGTAATTCGACGTTGGATACATTCTGATCTGAGGTGTCTCTCCTTCCCACAACCAGAGCAGGTCTTCGGTTGCCCATCGTAGATGACGATGGCACGGCAGCCACCGATATTCAGATATGAAGGTACATGTCTTTTAAGTTCTATTCGGACCTGGCGGACTCCGTTCAGCACAGGATATGTCTGGAATTGCGACCATTTTTCCACAATATGGTCATGGACCGTGCCGTAGGGGCGCAGCGCTGTCACGACGTCCTCCGCCGGTAGTTCGAAAGGATGTTCGAAAAGTCTGATCGTGCGGAGTCCTATGCCAGAATAATCGACGTGCACAGTCCCCACATTGCCATCAGCATGGCAGAAACGGGGGCCCTGTTTCGTGTTCCGAAGGATCCGTTCACATGTTGCGTCGTTGATGATCTTGACATATACGATACTACTCACAATGGACAAGTGAATGCCGAGAATGTCGGTCGCCGGGATTTTAACTTCTTCTCGTAGAAATCGTTCGACTTCGAGTGCTTTGGGCCGTGCAAATTCGTTGCGGAACGTAAATTTGAGAGTCGATTTTCTGTATTGGTGCGCCATAGTGATCTATATGCTGAGTACGGCACGCGCGAAACGGCCGAGTACGATGTAAACAACACGAGCGCTCGCAACACAAACAGCGCGTCCTCACCGCAGCACAGCCAAAGGCCAACTATCGGCAACAATATTGTAGAGGGAGCCTAAGTATTGACTACAACCGGGTTGGTTCATAAGCCTGTAGCGTTTTTGTTTTGCAAGTTGGTATTCCGGTTGCTATGGGTTTATATATCAATTGTCATTTTTTATTTGTAGTTCACTGTTGCTATTTGAGTTTACATATTTTCATTTTGTCATCTGGAGATAGTGAGTGGAGCTGTGGACGCTAGAAAATGGAGTGTCCAGTGGAGAAATCGGGACATTTCCGACACATTCTACTGTTTAAATTCAGTAGAGGGGTGACAGCAGCGGAGACAGAAACATTTCCGACGTGTGTGGGGATAATTGTCATTTTACAGGACACAGCAAGAAATTGGTTTTCTCGTTTTAGGGAAGATTGTTTTGACATTAGTGACTCTACATATTCAGGAAGACCTACGAGGTTTAATGTAGATCGTTTGAACTCATTAATCCACAATGCTCAACATAAATGTACGCGATAACTGGCAAATGTGACTAACTGTGATCATTCCACTATCGCGCGACATTTCCATGCAATGGGGAAGCTTCAAAAACTGGATGTCTGTGTACCACATGCTCTAAGCCAAAATCAAACTAATCAGCCATATGTGCATCTCTGCCTGGTCGTCAGCAATCGGCTGTGAACATCTGTATCGTTGCTGGTGACGAGAAATGATGCCTTTATGCTAACGTCAGCAACTCCACTTTCAAAGACCTGCGCATTTCCATAAAAGATTATGTTATGTTTCTGGTGGAACAGTGACGGTGTGATGTAGCACGAATTAAATAACGCCCCGATGTATAAACATCACTGCTGACATTGACTGTGTACAACTGAGACGTCTTGTAGGTGCAATCTGAGAACAACGGCCAGGGCGACTGCGTGAAGCGACGTCACTCCACCACGACGCCCGCCTGCGTTCTGCTAGACTGAGCCGGCCAGAGTGGCCGAGCGCTTCTAGGCGCTCCAGTCTGGAACCGCGCGACCGCTACGGTCGCAGGTTCGAATCCTGCCTCGGGCTTGGATGTGTGTGATATTAGGTTTAAGTAGTTCTAAGTTCTATGGGACTGATGACCTCAGATGTTGAGTCCCATAGTGTTCAGAGCCATTTGAACCATTTTGATAGACTGGCAGAAAACACTATGTAGGAGGTCATTAAAAAGGCACCTTTACAAACGTAGGTGAGCGGCCAAAGACAGTACTAGCTGGGGAATAACCACCTATGGCAAGCTAACGTACACCAACAAGCGACAAACGTCGGCAAACCCCTTCAAATCAGCAACGTTGACTGGACATACCAGCTGCTATTAAAGCCGACCAACAGGCTACAGCAGGGTAACCGACGATCTCGCCAACTGACCACTGACGCACAAGCAAATCGCCATCGCCACCCTACACTGTGCATCTGATACATGACCTATCGGACACAAAACAATGATGAACCTAACTGTTACGGGTATGCTGACGCTGACCGAGAGTTCAACATCGCCACCCAGCGGCAGCCGCCGAGTAATAGCACCGCACAACGGCACAGGTATCGACATGCATGATACCCACTACTAATAAAGCCTCCCCTTGCATGACCTGTCGCAGCCAGCAAGATATCCACTGCTGCTCTTACTACCCGACCTTAGCAGAGGTTTTTTTCCCTTGGCTCTGGCCTGGCACTTTTTTTTCCTGTGCCCTTCAAACCGCTACCCTTCGTTCGACTTTAGACCCAATCTATCTCCAGATGAGCGCGTATTAATGGTTAACACTAATCAGACGTACGCAAACATCGCAGTACCCACACCTCACTTTAGTGAAAACTAACCCTTATGCAAAGATGGCAGTAGACTTTTTGAGTTGGCCATCACGCCGGTGTGGACGTGAGGGGCTTCACCTCTTGTGAAAAGCCACCTTACTCACCTGATCTTGCGCCTTCAGATTTTCACCTTTTCCGCTCTGTCGAACAACCTTAAAGTAACTTCCTTTGCAGATGAAAATGCGCCCCGAATATAGCTCGACGAGATCTTCGCCTCAAAACCACGTGATTTCTACAGTCACGGGATCGAAAAGTTACGCCGGCTTTGGCGGACTGTTGTAAATAGAGAAGGAGAATATATTATTGATCACTAAAATCACTGAAACCTCCTGGCAGATTAAAACTATGTGCCGGACCGAGACTCGAACTCTGGACCTTTGCCTTTCGCGGGCAGTGCTCTACCACCTTTTGTTTTAAATTAATCTCATTTTGTTCGTTGTATCTGCTCGGGGCGGACGTCGCAAGACACCCGTTTCAGTTCGTCGTTGATCCATTAACTCAGGTTTTTTTTGTATTTTTTTTTTTTTTTTATTACAGAGGGCAGCTAACCCTCTGACCGAATACGCTGAGTTACCGTGCCGGCACCATCTGAGCTAACCAAGTGCGACTCACGCCTCGTCCTCACAGCTTTCCTTCCGCCAGTATCTCGTCTCCTACTTTACAAACTTCACAGAAGCTCTCCTGCGAACCTTGCAGAACTAGCACTCCTGGAAGAAGGGAGTTTGGAAAGTAGGAGACGAGGTACTGGCGGAAGTAAAGCTGTGAGGACGGGACGTGAGTCGTGCTTGGGTAGCTCAGATGGTAGAGCACTTGCCCGCGAAAGGCAAAGGCCCCGAGTTCGAGTCTCGGTCCGGCACACAGTTTTAATCTGCCAGGAAGTTTCATATCAGCGCACACTCCGCTGCAGAGTGAAAATCTCATTCTGGACTAAAATCACTGTTACATACATCTGTTGTGTTTATCAAACTTGCGGGAAAATGGTACGAATTTATGCATCAACTCAATAAAAGCAAGCTCAAACAGATGTAGATTGCAACAGATATGCAGAGATGGAGGGTCGGGCAATGGATAGATTAGCGTGCAGAGCTACATCGAACAAATCTTCGGACTGAATACTACAACAACGACCATAACTGAGGGACCCAGCGTCATGTCGGCATTACCGGGCTCGTCTATCGTCACCCACCACCCTCTGATTGGTGGAGGCCTGAGCAGGTATAAATGTTTCGGTACGAATCGTTTGTGTACGTAATCTAGGCCGGTAGTTAGCACGTCGGCACGACAAGCGGCGCAGCCGTAAACACTTGTCGTGGCTGTCAGACGATGACGGACGACGCCTGCGGAGCGTCTCGCGAGCTGTTTGAAGCGGCGTCAGGGCCGTGTCATACACAGCCGGCAAGGTCCACAAGTTATCGCTTCCGGTGCCTCAGAAATAGCCGCCAGGACGCCGTCTTCCACGCCCTGCCGACAAAAATACGGCCAGTTTCCTCCGTAATGTGCAACGAGGTCCAAGCGTGACGTCCTTCTTCCGAAAGTACTCTCACGTCACCTCCAGCCTCCCAAGTTGTTCCGAATGTTGCCGCGCTGCGGTCCTGCTAGCAAGCACCGACGGAGGCTCTGCTGCTGGCGATGTGGTCTTCCGCCTGCCCTACAGCTTCAGCATCCTCCAGTCGTATCGGTTTCCGCCATCCGTTTGGTAGCTGTGCTTTTATTTTGATGTCAGTTAACTGATAGCTTCTTTTTCCTCTGGGCCTCTTCCCAGTCACCATTCCTTCTAGTACATCTTTATTACTCATTCTCTTCTCGTACAGTGTACTACTCAATTTCTTTTCCTCCTCATAATCGTTATCCCTATTTTTGTCTTTTCTCGTTTAGCCCGTGTAAGCTGGTTCTAGGCGCTTCAGTCTGGAACCGCGCGACCGCTACGGTCGCAGGTTCGAATCCTGCCTCGGGCATGGATGTGTGTGATGTCCTTAGGTTAGTGAGGTTTAAGTAGTTCTAAGTTTTAGGGGACTGCTGACCTGCGATGTCAAGTCCCATAGTGCTCAGAGCCATTTGAACCATTTCTGAACTCCGTGTAACACAAACACATTCCTTATTTCACGTGTCCTTTCAGCCTCTATATCTAAATGATTACTCTGTAACTGACATTTACTGTTTACTTGAGTTTCATAGAAGCATGCTACCAGAAAAAAATTAGCACGCCTGGAAAGACAACGTCGATTTGAATCTGAAGAAATAATCACTTTAAACATAAAAGTGTTCTGGGTTTGGTACCGCAGGCATAATGTAAAAAATTACTGCTGCTGGAGAGAAACCAACGTTTCGGCCACGATTGCATTAGTTTTTTTACATTATGACGCGGTACCAAACCCAGAAAACTTTTATGTCCACTGACTGTGGCCGCGGAAGCCTACGCAATTATAAATCACTTAAAACTTTGTGTTCTGCCCGACGGCAGGTCTGGTCATGGAGAAGCCGCGTCAGAGAGGTCCACCGCATGAGCGTCTAGGAAAGTGATTCCAGTGGTGGTTTCCCGTTGTCTTCCTCTGATGATGACGAAATGATAATGAGGACAACACAACACCCAGTCCCTGAGCGGAGAAAATCTCCGAACCCGGGCTCCTTGGCGTGACAGGCCGCCGCCTTCACCACTCAGCTAGATGATATAATAGATGTACTGATAATCGCTTCAGCGTCGTCCGCCAACAGATGGAGTAGTGGCATATCTACCAGACCGCCGTCCGTCTTTACCCCTTCATAGGTAATGCTCACACTCAAAAGGATTAGTGTGTTGCAAACGTGTGAAGCAGACAGACAACCATGTCACGGAGACGCACTCGTGCTTCCTACAGCCAACTCAGCGAGTTTGATAGAGGTAAAATTGTAGCCTTCCGATTGGCAGGACAGTTCTTTCGGAGAATTGCCACCCAAGCAGGAAGTGTTGCGCCTGTCGTGCAACGATGGTGGTATCTCACACACATAGAACGATGTTCTGGACGTTCACGCAGCATAGGCGAGCGCCAGGATCGTTGTACTGTAAGGGCAGGAGTGGCATATCGATAGTCTCTAAATTCGTTTAATTAATCGTGTAACTGAAATCTTTTTAGTACTCGTGTGAAGGATCCCATATTTTCTATTTATTTTCTATGATCAATTGCTACTTTTCACACCATGCAAATATCTTGTCTAAATTATTCTGCGTTCATCTAAAAATCGATGTCTCATAAGCCTCTAAGCATTTCTTCTCTTTCCGCCCCAGCGTCCATGTTTCAACATAACAAAACTCAATACAAAACGCTTCACCAACCTATTCCTTAGTTGTTTATTTAACAGAGTACAGATAAATACCCACTCCTCTAAAATATTTCTTTTATAATAGCTATAGTTGGTTTTGTATATCTCGATTACACGACATTTTACTGGATAATTTTCACCTTAGACAAATGAATTTATCAACTTGTTCTAATAATTCATCACAAATTTTAACTTTTATCTTCCATGATTGCCTTATAAAAACCATCGCCTTACACTTTTTCACATTTATTTTCATTACATGTCCGTAAGAGGGGGTGTTTAGTTCTTCTAACATATTGTAAATCGTCTTTTATTTACAATCAGTGATACGATCTCATTAATGTACTGCATTTACTCTGTTATTCATCCTCCTATTGTCTCAGGTACGGACTTTTCTTTTTTTTTCTTTCTTTCAGTGGAAACGTAGCTGCTATTTAGTTTCGTTTTATTCTTTAGTGTAAATTGCTGTACACAACGAAATGTCAAAAGGAGCTTGCATAAGTCGGTCGATGGTGCACTTTGCGCGATTCTCTTTTTGAGCTGACGCGAAGCTAGATGGTAGTAACGTCTGTCTGCTTTCTTTGCAGTAACGACTAATCAGGGCTTGACGGCAGAGAGTTTGAACGGTCTCTTTTCTGCTTTAACACTGCTGCTGAATTTTCAGAGCTGGACGGAAGTCTACTTAGATGGAACCACATGCTGCTTTAACTGATGACATCACGCTATACTGTGGCAGATAGAGAATATTTTTCTATTATATTCTTCTGGATTTTCATTCTACTTCTGATATTCCTTCCACGTAGATCAGTGTGCTTCACACTATACGATATACAGTACACAATTTATTTGGCCTTAACAGCAAATGTACTGGTTAGACTGTTGCATTTGTACTCTGTGGACAGGGCGTAGCGAAATCATTCCTAATATTATTTATTTTGAAAATCAATATTAAAATAATTCCTGCCACGTAACCGATATAACAGAATGTTTAAAACTAAGGATGTTTCTTGAGTATTTGCTTACAGTGTGGAAGACTTTGGTAGGGCTCTCTTCGCTTGACGCCTGGACAGTGGTTTATGATCCTTTTATCCTGTTACTATTTGATCAGATCCACGCAGTTTATGTCGTTCCAGTCTACGAAACGCTCTTTCCAATGCCAATGAAAGAAGCATATCATTAAATTAAAAATAGAAGTCCGTGACAGAAGCTATAAACGTTAAAATCACATGATTACGCTCCAGAAATTGCCCACACTATTTACTACAGCATAGTGTAAGTCACACATGGAAATGTTTACTCGTTTTCCATACAGTCGAACTGGCCTGCCTTTGCTCGTCCATCCTGCTGCGTTCACAGTACAGAAAAAACGGGTTTGAGTGACCGGTAGCCATCACTGCCGTAACAGCATGACGTGTACGAGCTGTAATAGCAGTCCTGTGAAATGATCATTCTGTCCCGTTCGCATTCATTTCATTCTCTTGCTGATATTGCGCCCTTTGACCTCTGCAAGGGATACTGGTACAGTCAGCTGTCCGCTTCGTTTGATTGTTCACTGAGTGAGCTTGGCGGAAGGCTGATATATCCGGTCACACAAGAGATGAAGCGCTTGCTCCTAACTGTAAGGGTTCTGTCAGTTTTCTTCGTCAGATACATCAGAAACCACAGGTTTCGTCTAATGACTGTTACAGTTTTCAAAAGCGTTCATCTACATACAGCCACAGCTGTATTTTGCAAACCACTGCAGAGTGGATCGAAAAGGATACTTTGTATTGTATCACGTTTTAGGGATTGTTCCAGATCCAATGGTATATGACTGTCTACAAACCTCTGTGCGCCCTGTAGCTAGTCTGATTTCCTCTTTGGGGTCCTCAAGGGAATCACACATAGAGTGTCGCAATATGTTCGCAGATTTCTCAATATTGGCTCTTGAAACCTTGTAAGCAGATTTTCGCGCAGTAGTTGGTATCTGTTACTAAAATAAAAACAGCCTAAGCTGAAAAATGACTCCCCTCAAGAAATTCACGGCCGCTGTGGAGTCATGTATATAAAACATCGTTGCAGTATACTGAGCTCCTTGGCAGGAACTTGGAAGCATTTTCAGGGCACTAACAGATGAAATATCACTCAGACAACGACTACTAGAACTGCAACTAGTGGAGCTCACGAAGAAGCCCTAACTGCCTCACTTACAAGGGGAGGCCGCCAATTGTGAAATTCAGATTCGATTCATACTGCTCATAATAAAAGCTCATGGCCAGAGGCGTAATGTGGCAAAGCACCAAGATGCACTTCTGAGCCGTTGTCGAGAAAATCGACAGTTAAAAGAAACCGTTGCGGTGAAATACTCTCTACGATTAATAATTTTCTGCAGCGTCGTGGCGCAGCGGTAAGCGCTCGGGTTCGTAATCCGAAGGTCGCCGGATCGAATCTCGCGCCATGCAATTTTTTTTATTATTAGTTTTTTGTAATTCAAACATTAATGAATTGCTTATGCATGTTGGTGAAGGGGGATCGCTCTCCAATTGTACCGCCTCCATTTTTCCGTTTGTTTAACAGGGTGTACCAAAGCTCTCACGTCCGCACTGATTTTCGACGATGTTATAAGTTGCGCTAGGGACCGCATCTACCTTCTTTCGAAGTTAGCAGGCAACTACGCTGTTATGCGGCGGCTCGTTTCGGCGCATTCAACATCTGTCCTTCAAGTGTAACGAGCGAGTAACGGAGTTTATATTTCATACCTGCCACAGCAAATTTGTGTTCGTGGGGTCTCTATTCTAATTCGAATGTTTGACTTACGTTATACGTATTCGTTTCGGAATATCGTTTCTACGTCTTCCGTTAACTATATGTGGTTAACATTATGAAGACAATTAATAACATTTGTGAAATACAACTTTGTTTGCGGAAAACATAATGATGTTCGAAGTCGCCAGTTTTTCCACGACAAACGACTTTCAACAACTTATTATATACATAATTGTTGCAACTGATTGCCGGGAATTATATATATATATATATATATAATCAGTGCGGACGTGAGAGCTTTGGTACACCCTGTTAAACAAACGGAAAAATTGAGGCGGTACAATTGGAGAGCGATCCGCCTTCACCCAGACGCATAAGCAATTCATTAATAGTTTATATATATGAATTACAAAAAACTAATAACAAAAAAAAATTTGCACTGCGCGAGATTCGATCCGGCGACTTTTGCATTATGAACCCGAGCGATTGCCGCTGCGTCACGACGCTGTAGAAAATTGTTACTCGTAGAGAGTATTTCACCGCAACGGTTTCTTTTAACTGTCGATTTTCTCGACAACGGCTGAGAAGTGCATCTTGGTGCTTTGCCACATTACACCTCTGGCCATGAGCTTTTATTACGCGCAGTATGAATCGAATCTGAATTTCACAATTGGCGGCCTCCCCTTGTTAGTAATACGACGTTACTAAGCGGAGTGAATCAATGAGTGCCACTTGCATCTGGGCACATTCCTTCCCTGTTACCTGTAACTACACAAGGTACTCGCAAGGAATGGTTCCGGAGGTCACTACATAAAATACGTGAAACAGATGATTTCGGGAGTCGCTAATTTCTATTTTTTTTCCCGGTGACATTCAGTGCCTAGAAAAGAATAAATACACTAAGACAAAAAAAGACGCACCATGAAACAATCAAATGGTTCAAATGGCTCTGAGCACTATGGGACTCAACTGCTGTGGTCATAAGTCCCGTAGAACTTAGAACTACTTAAACCTAACTAACCTAAGGACAGCACACAACACCCCGCCATCACGAGGCAGAGAAAATCCCTGACCCCGCCGGGAATCGAACCCGGGAACCCGGGCGTGGGAAGCGAGAACGCTACCGCACGACCACGAGATGCGGGCATATAAAACAATCATCCGGTAGACGTGATGTACATGTACACACAAGCAAATGATTATGGTTTCAGAAAAACTGGATGATTTATTGAAGAGAAAGAGCTGCACAAATTGAGCGAGTCAGTAACACGGTGTTCCGTCTCTGGCCCTTATACAAGCAGTTATTGCGTTTGGCATTGATTGAAAGAGTTGTTGCATGTCCTCTTGAGGGATATCGTGCCAAATTCTGTCCAACTGTCGTATTGTTGTTGTTGTGGTCTTCAGTCCTGAGACTGGTTTGATGCACCTCTGCACGCTACTCTATCCTGTGCAAGCTTCTTCATCTCCCAGTACTTACTGCAGCCTACATCCTTCTGAATCTGCATAGTGTATTCATCTCTTGGCCTCCCTCTGCGATTTTTACCCTCCACAATGCCCTCCAATGCTAAATTTGTGACCCCTTGATGCCTCAGAACATGTCCTACCAACCGGTTCCTTCTTCTTGTCAAGTTGTGCCACAAACTCCTCTTCTCCCCAATTATATTCAATACCTCCTCATTAGTTGTGTGATCTACCCATCTAATCTTCAGCATTCCTCTGCAGCACCACATTTCGAAAACTTCTATTCTCCTCTTGTCCAACCTATTTATCCTCCATGTTTCACTTCCATACATGGCTACAATCCACACAAATACTTTCAGAAACGACTTCCTGACAGTTACATCTATACTCGATGTTAACAAATTTCTCTTCTTCAGAAACGCTTTCCTTGCCATTGCCAGTCTACATTTTATATCCTCTCTACTTCGACCATCATCAATTATTTTGCTCCTCAAATAGCAAAATTCACTTACTACTGTAAGTGTCTCTTTTCCTAATCTAATTCCCTCAGCATCACCCGACTTAATTCGACTACATTCCATTATCCTAGTTTTGCTTTTGTTGATGTTCATCTTATATCCTCCTTTCAAGACACTGTCCATTCCGTTCAACTGCTCTTCCAAGTCCTTTGCTGTCTCTGACAGAATTACAATGTCATCGGAGAACCTCAAAGTTTTTATTTCATCTCCATGGATTTTAATACTTACTCTGAATTTTTCTTTTGTTTCCTTTACTGCTTGCTCAATATACAGATTGAATAACATCAGGGATAGGCTACAACCCTGTCTCACTCCCTTCCCAACCACTGCTTCCCTTTCATGTCCCTCGACTCTTATAACTGCCATCTGATTTCTGTACAAATTCTAAGTAGGCTTTCGCTCCCTGGCACCTTTAGAATTTGAAAGAGAGTATTCCAGTCAACATTGTCAAAAGCTTTCTCTAAGCCTACAAATGCTAGAAACGTAGGTTTGGCTGTCCTTAATCTTTCTTCTAACAAGGGAACCTTCCCATCGCACCCCCCTCAGATTTAGTTATAAGTTGGCACAGTGGATGGGCCTTGATAAACTGAACACAGATCAGTTGAGAAAACAGGAAGAAGTTGTCTGGAACTGTGAAAAAATAAGCAAAATATACAAACTGAGTAGTCCATGTGCAACATAAGCAACATAATGGAGAGTGTGAAGTTAGGGGCGCCGTGGTCCCGTGGTAGCGTGAGCAGTTGCTGAATGAGAGGTCCTTGGTTCAAGTCTTCCCTCGAGTGAAAATTTTGCTTTCTTTATTTTTGCATAGTTATTATCTGTCCGTTCGTTCATTGACATCTCTGTTCACTGTAATAAGTTTAGTGTATTTGTTTTGCGACCGCATCGCAAAACTGTGCGATTAGTAGACGAAAGGACGTGTCTCTCCAATGGGAACAGAAAACATTTGATCACAAGGTCATAGGTCAACTGATTCCTCCACAGGAAAACACATCTGATATATTCTATACGACACTGGTGACGGCATGTCATGTGCGTCACATGACAGGAATATGTTGTCGACCCACCTAACTTGTGCACTTGGCGAATGGGTAAAAATATTCTTCTACCTTGCCCGATTTAGGTTTTCTTGTGGATGTGATAATCACTCCCAAAAAAGTGATGAAGACATAAGAGTTTGTCACATAAATTGAAAATAAAAAAATTAATCTTTCACTCGATGGAAGGTTTGAACCAAGGACCTCTCGTTCCGCAGCTATTCACGTTACCACGAGACCACGGCACTCCGGCTTTCCCGTAGTCCTTAATGTTGCATATCTTCCCTTGAACTACTCAGTTTGTATATTTTGCTTATTTTTTCACAGTTCCACACAACTTCTTCCTGTTTTCTCAATTGATCTGTGTTCAGTTTTTCAAGGCCTATCCACTGTGCCAACTTATAACTAAATCTGAGGGGGGTGCGATGGGGAGGTTCCCTTGTAAGATAAGTCGTAAGGTCAGTTTTGCCTCACGTGTTCCAACAGACAGACGTCGTATTACCAAGTCAAAATCCCTATATTGTCGGAGAGCCCTACCCATAATGCTACAAACGTTCGCATTAGGGGAGTGATACCGCGAACTTACTCGTCAAGGTGGGGTTTCGCAGCAACGAAAACAGGCTGTAGAAACTCTCACCGTGTGCGGGAGGACATTATCTTGCTGAAACGTAAGCCCAGAATGGCTTGCCATGAAGGGCAACAAACCGGCGCGTAGAATATCGTCGACGTACTGTTGTGCTGTAACGGTGCTGCGCATTACAACCAAAGGGGTCTTGCTATGACAAAAAAGGGACCTCAGACCATCTCTTCTTGTTGTCGAGCCGTATGTCGGACGAGTGTCACGTAGATATCCCACTGCTGTCCAGGTGCATCAGACACTTCTTCGCTAGTCATCGGTGCTCTATTCGACGCAAGACTCGTCACTAAAGACAACTGTACTGCATTCAACGAGATTCCAGGCAAGAGACGTGACTGAAGACGCCCAGGACGGCGGTGGGATACCAGCCTGACTGTTGTCCGCCTTGCAGCCCGACGCACAGAAGTGGTGGTTTGGAGGTACCATTCCTTTTCATAGCACGATCCCTTTGGTTGTCATCTGTGGCACATTTGCAGCGCAGCAATATGTCCACTATATTCTAATACCCGTGTTGTTGCCCTTCATCGCAAACCACCGTGGGCTTACATCTCAGCAACATAATGCCGACCGGACATGACCAGAGCCTCTAGTACTTGTGTTCGTGCTTGCCAAACCCTACCTTGGCCAACAAGGTCGCCGGATCTCTCCTCAATTGTGAATGTTTAGAGCTCTAACCAGCTCGAGATTTTTACGATCTAACGCGCCAATCGTTTAGAATTCGGCACGGTATCCCTCAGGAGGATGTTCAACAACTTCATCAATCAATGCCAAGCCGAGCAGCTGCTTGTCAAGGGTCAGAGACTGACCAACGAGCTATTGACTTGCTTAATCTGTGAAGCTTTTTGATTTCAATAAATCATCCATTTTTAAAAACTGTAATCATTTGTTTGTACATTCAGATCGAATTACCGATTTCCGTCCTTCTCTAATAGCACCTTCATGGTGCGTCTGTCGGTAAAGGTAGTGTCAGTTCATGAGCTGACAAATAACGCACCCTGCATATGCCATATGTAGGATCAGAGGCCGTGGAAAGTAGAGATGATGTGGCATTGTAGAACTTTGTTTCTATATCCGTATAAATCATGAACTATGTAGGAATATGTGTAGTTTCTACCCATTTCAATTGCAAATGTATCGTGCAAAGAATTATTGCTTTTACAATGCTGTGAGAAACGTTATTTATTATTTTCGCAATCTCAGCGAGGGTGACACATAGGGGACTTCTCTTTTTGTTTCTCTTTGTGCCGCATCTAAATGAATTTGGCCTGGTTAGGAACTGATTTAAGAGGTGGCTGGATGCTCTCCCTGTCGCCACCATGTTACACCCCCCCCCCCCCGCCCCCCCTTTCCACACCCCCGCCGACAATCCCGCTTGGAAGTACGTGTATCCCAACTGTGTGCGTATAGTGCTATCCATGTGAAAACTGTGAACGTTGTCTCAATGTAACTGAAGTGTAACTTGGGTCCCAGCCCGATATTCATCTACTCGGATGTGGGAAACAGTCTAAAATCCACATTCAGGCTGGTCGGCACACCGGTCCTCGTCGGTAATCCGAGGGGCGAATTCGACTAGGAGCCGACGCACCTGCCGTAATCCCAGCAGCGGCAATTTAACGCGTGCAGCTGTCCCGCAGGAAGAGGGTGGTAGGTAGAAGGTTGGAAAATATTCCGCCGTAGAATCTAGTAAAAGGAAAAAAGTGTCTGTGTGATATACAGCGCCATACTGCAAGTGCTCGCCAGTTAAAGTTTTTGAACATTTCAAGGAAAACAAAACAAGCCTGCGACACACTTGGTCTCCTTCCTTTGTGTCAGCTTGATGTACTCTGTCAGTCTGACATCAAGTGGCTGTTATACTCTCAAGCTGATCCCGGCTGAGGTTCGAGTCCTCCCTCGGGCATGTGTGTGTGTGTTTGTCCTTAGGATAATTTAAGTTAAGTAGTGTGTAAGCTTAGGAACTAATGACCTTAGCAGTTAAGTCCCATAAGATTTCACACACATTTGAACATACTCTCAAGCAGTGTTCTATTATGGACCACACAAGCGTCTTATAAGCGATTTCTTCCGCAGACGAACTACCATTTCCGAGCGTACTACCACCGAAGTTCCACAACACATTAATTGTGTAATCAGAGAATACTAGAATACATTTTTAAATTTTTTGAACTATACTACTTTCTGTTTCTGGGTAGTTACGGCTTGTTTTTAATCTTCTCTTTAATATATCGTAATGCAGTTGTTGTTGACTTATAGCACACAGGATATAACGGTTATAATTATGTAATGGATATAAGTGCAGATATTTCGCTTGTCGACTGAGGACAGTGTACTGAACAACATTACATCAGTATTTGTTTCATTTGCAGACTAATAATTATAGCTATTAGGAATAGAATGTTTTAGTTTTGTTAGTTCTTCCAAATACGTGTGGCAAGAGCAACCTTTTCTTCTCATGGACAAAAATCAGCTGTGGACACATGAGCGCAAAACGATCAGTCTATACTGACAGGCGTAGACCACTTAGTGGTACAGTTACGGCCATGCAGAAAAATGATGCCGTTAAGTTCGTGACGTGTTTGCCGGAAGACTGTTCGATGCACAGAAAAATCAACAACCACACTGGTGTGTGTATATATTTTAGTACCATACATAAAAATGTCAGCACTTATACCCGTTACACCCAGTATACAGATTCATATCATAAATTAGTTACGAAGAAGAGAAGGTTGCAATTTTAAGGAATCGTCCAGAAGAATGATTGTGTAAAAAAGTAGAATACGAACAATACAGGGGTGATGCTGCGTGCTTGAAGTTACCTACGGCTGTACATACTGCGATAATGAATGCCACAATATGCAGTTTAGTTGAATAGGAATGGACATTTCTAAAAAGGGCCGTCACAGAAGATGGACAGACGATTATAAGTAGAGGAAGAAACACTGTGTAACATCAGAAATGATTCAACTGATCGATGAGAGAAGGAAGTACAAAAATATTCAGGAAAAGTTACTCACAAATGCAATAAATATGGAAACAGAGGAAAAAGGGGAACGGTTTCAGGAACAATGTGAAGAAATCGGAAAAGAAATTGTCGTCGGAAGGACTGGTTCAGCGTAGAGAGAAGTAAAATCATCTTCAATGAAATCAAAAGCAAAAGAGTCAACATTAAGAGAGCAAGAGTAAATCTACTGCTATTCATAGAGAAAAGAGCGGATAAGTGGAGGGTACACCGAAGGTCTCTACGAGAGGGAGAAAGTGTCTTAGGTGATAGAAGATATTGAAGACACAGGGGATCCAGTATCAGAGTCAAAATTTAACAAAGATTTGGACGATTTGCGTTCAAACAAGGCGGAAGGTGTAATTTCCAAAATTATTACGGAAGTGCAGTCCAAAAACTATTATTGTTGGTGTGTAGATTCAGTGAGGGTAGAGTCACACCGTCAGGCTCACTCAATTCCGAAGTAGCAAGGGCAGGTAAGAGCGAAAACTGTCATACAACCAACTAAAATGTTGCTGGTAAGAAAAATCTACACAAGAATGAAAAAGAAAATTCAGGACGTGTTAGAAGACGGTCAGTTGGGTGTAGGAAACGTAAAGGCACCAGAGAGGCTATTCTTACGTTGCACTGGATAGTAGAAGCAAACCCTAAGAAATACACATTCTTAGTATTTGTTGATCTAGAAAAACCTATTCGACAATGTAAAATGGTGGGAGGAGTTCTAAATTCCTCGGAAAATAAGCAAAAGTAGGAATGGAAGACCAAGAACGAAGTGCTTAGATTAGGAAGGGTATAAGGAGCGGATGTATCTTCTTTCGCCCCCTACTGTTCAGCCTGTCCGAGAGGAAATGGGAGTAGGTTAAAATTCAGAATAAATGACAATAATGATAAGATTCGTCAGTGAAAGTGATAAAAAAAATTCAGGATCTAATAAATAGCTAATGAGCACTGAGAGCAAATTAAAAAAAAACGATGATAATGAGAGCAGAAGAAATGAGATTAGAGATAAACTTTATATCAAAACTGGATACCAAGAAACAGATAAAAGTGAAAAAATTGTTACCTTCGATGCAAAATATCACACGACGGAAAAAGTAAAGAGAAAAAAACGTGATTAGTACAGGAAAAGAGACTATTCCTGTCCAAAAGACGTCTACTAATATCAAACATCGACCTTAATTTGAGGAAGAAATTTGTGAGAACGTACGTTTGGAGTCCAGCATTATATGGTAGTGAGACATGGACTGGAAAACCGGAAAAGAAGAATATCGAATCGTTTGAGATGTCGTGCTGTAGAAGAATGTTGAAAATTAGATGGACTGACACAAGGAATGAGAAATCATCTGGAGAATCGTCGAAGAAAGGGACATATGGAAAACAATGAGAAATAAAAGTGACAGGATGACAGGACATATTTTCAGACATCAGGGAATAGATTCCAAGGTTCTAGAGGCTGCTGTAGATGGGAAGACAGACATTGTTACACATCCAGCAACCAACTCAGGATGTTTGGTGTAAATATTACTCTCACAAGGGGAGGGCCTCCCATGTGGGCCACCGAGTCTGATCAAGTTTTGCAAGGACGTTCTCTATTGAAAATAACGTGTTTCAGCATTTTCCTAGACACCCCCTAGTTTTTGAGAAATAGAAGTCGAAGTTGATGGTGGAAAATCTAAAAACATTATTAGTCCAAAGATAATAATGTTGAAGCTATTAACATTTTGTGTTTTTAAGCTGTAGTTTGGGTACCCGTCATTCAATGTGTTTAGCAGACTGAAGTCGGCGTTTGAGTAGAGAAGGCATTAAATTCCTAAGCAGCTGGTCCGTGTTCGATTATTTGTCGTGGAATTTTTCTGTTATTCGATGTTTCTTTTGTTGCGTCTGATAATATTCTGGCTATCGGTACACTTTCCGTTGCCTTATTTTAAAGTAAAACGTCAGATATGTGATCAGTTATCAAATAAGTATACATTGTAAGTACTGCTGGTTATTTTCATCGTGATACATAGTACAAAAACACACGCAATTCTAACAGATCGTCTATCCATAAGTGTTCTCGCATTCACTGGGGCGAAACGTCGCAGAAAAAGGCGAACCATAAATATTTCTCGCACAATGCTGAATAACGAACGATGCACTGACCTGCCTTTCCAGTACATTGTTCGTGGAAAACACATCTGATACACATTGCTAGAAGCAGATCTGTTGCTGTTGTGGTCTTCAGTCCAGAGACTGGTTTGATGCAACTGTCCGTGCTACTCTACCCTGTGCAAGCTTCTTCATCTCCCAGTACCTACTGCTACCCACGTCCTTCTGAATCTGCTTAGTGTATTCACTTCCTGGTCTCCCTCTACGATTTTTACCCTCCACGCTGCCCTCCAATACTAAATTGGTGATCCCTTGATGCCTCAGAACATGTTCTACCAGCCGATCCCTTCCTCTAGTCGTGCCACAAATTTATCTTCTCCCCAATTCTGTTCAATACCTCCTCATTAGTTATGTGGTCTACCCATCTAATCTTCAGTATTCTTCTGTAGCACCACATTTCGAAAGCTTCTATTCTCTTCTTGTCTAAACTATTTATCGTCCATGTTTCACTTTGGCTACACTCCACACAAATACTTTCAGAAACGAATTCCTGACATTTAAATCTATACTCTATGTTGTCAACAAATTTCTCTTCTTCAGAAATGCTTTCCTTGCCATTGCTATTCTACATTTTATATCCTCTCTACTTCGACCATCATCGATTATTTTGCTCCCCAAATAGCTAAATTCATTTACTACTTTAAGTGTCTCATTTCCTAATCTAATTCCCTCAGCATCACCTGATTTAATTCGACTACATTCCATTATCCTCGTTTTGCTTTTGTTGATGTTCATCTTATATCCCCCTTTCAAGCAGATCTGTCATGTATCAATTTGGATGCGTACCAGGCGTATAAAAGAGTATCTTGAAAGACAGCGATGGACAATTGACTAGAGACCAACGGATGAATTTTGACAGCATTCGCCCTATCTTGTAATTCTCTGCACTGCTGTGATGTCGGGATGAAATTCGTTATTTGTTGAAAAAGTAAGCGTCAACAGCTGACAAAGAGAATTACATTTCAGTGGTATCATCTTCACAGTGCAGGTCAGCTGAGCACCATCTCATCTAGAAACTCATATACAGAGCGTCATGGATCACAATGAAAGTACCTGTTAGTACATTGTATATACTTATTTGATTATTAATCACACCTCCCGATGTTTTACTTCAAAATAAGGTACTCTCATTATCAGAATCTTATCAGATACACCGAAAAAAAAAAATAGAATGAAGAAAAAGTCACTACCAAGAATCAAATACAGGCCAGCAGTTTAATAGTCTAACGCCTTGACCTCTCTATCACTGACCTCTTTCTACTATACACACGGAATGACGGGTACCAAGCTACAGCATGAAAACACAGAAACGTTAATAATTCGAACATTACATTCGATGGGAAAATACTATTTCCCGTTACCAACTTTTTCAAAAACTAGGCAGTGTCCAGCAAAAAGATGAAACAAATGTGCCGGCCGGAGTTGTCGAGCGGTTCTAGGCGCCACAGTCTGGAACCGCGTGACCGCTATGGTCGCAGGTTCGAATCCTGCCTCGGGCATGGATGTGTGTGATGTCCTTAAGTTAGTTAGGTTTAAGTAGTTCTAAGTTCTAGGGGACTGATGACCTCAGATGTTAAGTTCCATAGTTCTCAGAGCCATTTGAACCATTTGAAACAAGTGTCTCTTTATTTCCAGTATAGAACGCTGGTGCAGAAGTTAATGGAAATATATAACCAACATGTCAGGCCCTCTCCTTGTAAGATGAAGAAGATGCCACAGCAGAGGAATTTGTTGTGGGTTGCACCCAACCAGTGAGAAGATTGACATCCCCCCTCCCGCCCCCTCTCCCCTCCCCCCCCCCCAAAAAAGGAGTCCCAGTTTTCAGGTACTCTATTACCCCTCCTAAATGTCTATCTCCATGCGTTGTTTGCTTCTAAAACTCAGTAACAAGCTGCAGAGGCACACTCTTCGTCTTTCTCAGCTTCTCTCAGTATTGTCATTTTTTTGTCTTTTACATAATTATATTGCTAATTAAAAAAAGATATGATTAATAAGTTCCATTTTGGTAAGGGAAAAAATTTTGACTAGATTCTTAAGAAAAAATAACAGAAGAAAGGAAAGGTTTAGATAACAAAAGAAGACCCTTTACCTGACTATTTTAGATAGAAGGGCTCCGGTAAACATTTCGAGCCTGTCTCATCTGAATTAGCATATTCCATTTTAAAGTGGTTGCTACTTTATGTACGTGTGTCGTGAGAGTAACTCGACGTGGTTCGTGTATGAGGTATGATAGTACAACGTTGTTACTACAATTATTTCCTCCATTTGCCAGCGCCATAAACGGGAGCGGAACCTCGGAAGAGTTACCTCGAGCCTCGTCTCGCCGAAGGGCACTTCTTAGCTACACTCCTGGAAATGGAAAAAAGAACACATTGACACCGGTGTGTCAGACCCACCATACTTGCTCCGGACACTGCGAGAGGGCTGTACAAGCAATGATCACACGCACGGCACAGCGGACACACCAGGAACCGCGGTGTTGGCCGTCGAATGGCGCTAGCTGCTCAGCATTTGTGCACCGCCGCCGTCAGTGTCACCCAGTTTGGCGTGGCATACGGAGCTCCATCGCAGTCTTTAACACTGGTAGCATGCCGCGACAGCGTGGACGTGAACCGTATGTGCAGTTGACGGTCTTTGAGCGAGGGCGTATAGTGGGCATGCGGGAGGCCGGGTGGACGTACCGCCGAATTGCTCAACACGTGGGGCGTGAGGTCTCCACAGTACATCGATGTTGTCGCCAGTGGTCGGCGGAAGGTGCACGTGCCCGTCGACCTGGGACCGGACCGCAGCGACGCACGGATGCACGCCAAGACCGTAGGATCCTACGCAGTGCCGTAGGGGACCGCACCGCCACTTCCCAGCAAATTAGGGACACTGTTGCTCCTAGGGTATCGGCGAGGACCATTCGCAACCGTCTCCATGAAGCTGGGCTACGGTCCCGAACACCGTTAGGCCGTCTTCCGCTCACGCCCCAACATCGTGCAGCCCGCCTCCAGTGGTGTTGCGACAGGCGTGAATGGAGGGACGAATGGAGACGTGTCGTCTTCAGCGATGAGAGTCGCTTCTGCCTTGGTGCCAATGATGGTGGTATGCGTGTTTGGCGCCGTGCAGGTGAGCGCCACAATCAGCACTGCATACGACCGAGGCACACAGGGCCAACACCCGGCATCATGGTGTGGGGAGCGATCTCCTACACTGGCCGTACACCACTGGTGATCGTCGAGGGGACACTGAATAGTGCACGGTACATCCAAACCGTCATTGAACCCATCGTTCTACCATTCCTAGACCGGCAAGGGAACTTGCTGTTCCAACAGGACAATGCACGTCCGCATGTATCCCGTGCCACCCAACGTGCTCTAGAAGGTGTAAGTCAACTACCCTGGCCAGCAAGATCTCCGAATCTGTCCCCCATTGAGCATGTTTGGGACTGGATGAAGCGTCGTCTCACGCGGTCTGCACGTCCAGCACGAACGCTGGTCCAGCTGAGGCGCCAGGTGGAAATGGCATGGCAAGCCGTTCCACAGGACTACATCCAGCATCTCTACGATCGTCTCCATGGGAGAATAGCAGCCTGCATTGCTGCGAAAGGTGGATATACACTGTACTAGTGCCGACATTGTGCATGCTCTGTTGCCTGTGTCTATGTGCCTGTGGTTCTGTCAGTGTGATCATGTGATGTATCTGACCCCAGGAATGTGTCAATAAAGTTTCCCCTTCCTGGGACAATGAATTCACGGTGTTCTTATTTCAATTTCCAGGAGTGTGTGTTGTACGTTTGTGTTTGTGTAGTTTAGTCTTGTGATACTGCATATGTATGTTTATGTACAATATTTTAAAAGTCACATGTTTTACAGTTTGCATCTTACACAGTTTACATATTAAACAATTACATGTTTGAAAATAATTATACAAAAAACTAAATAATTACATGTTTTACTTAGGAAAATTCATTGTTTTATTTTTTATTAACAATTTATTTCTAAATTCCATGTATACATTACTTGTAGTATTGTTGCAGTCATGTCATCTACTACTAGGCCGTATGTGTAACTGTATCTGATGATAAAAAATGGTTCAAATGGCTCTGAGCACTATGGGACTTAACTTCTGAGATCATCAGTCCCCTAGAACTTATAACTACTTAAACCTAACTAAGGACATCACACACGTCCATGCCCGAGGCAGGATTCGAACCTGAGACCGTAGCGGTCGCGCGGTTCCAGACTGTAGCGCCGCTAATGAGGTCAACATGTCTAAGCCTCCAGGTCCCCGGATGTTCGGGATTAAAGGAGAGGACCCGATGACTCTTGTCAGATGTTTCTTTTTGCCATGCAGCAACCTTCCATAAGTTTAACTGGAGTTTTTCTGTAATATGCTGCTCTGTTAACTCGTGTATCTTGCCCAGTCTTCCCCTTTTGAGCCAGTATGTTGGTGCTCTGTGTGAAATGGCTATATCAACGGAGTATGTTGCAAGTAAATCGCGTAGGGGTTCCACGGACGTGGTGCAAAATGCCCCTGGCATTCTGAGTAATACACATCTTGTCCACGCCTCGCAACGGTTTTGTGGGTCGAGTGTGACAATCGATGTGCCCAGGCACTTGTTGCCTAATATATGATAGACTCAAAGAGGACTTTATGATGTCTGCAGTGGTAGTGTGTAGTAAGTTGAGTTTAGCACGCCAATTTGGTGCATTAGTTTTATCGATTTTTCAGTGGTTTTTCGAGGTGGTTGTTTTTCTGTGTAAATGTAGCCCACTGTCTTGGAGTAGTGTTGTCACACGCAGCGGTCTGCGGTCGGAGTAGCGGCGAGACGGTCCCCGCTGGGTGGTGCGCCAGCGGACGCCGTCACGGCTGCGAATATCGCCGTATAAATCGGCCGGTGTGCGGTGCCCGCCCTGAGTCAGTGCGCCTTCCCCGAAGGCCCGCCACTGAGTCAGC